>NC_048305.1:60698786-60795275 GCF_013100865.1 Trachemys scripta elegans
CGCAGGGTCTGGAGGCTGCCCGGCAAACCGTGAAGCCAGTAGCACTTGGGCTTCGGGCAGCCCCCTTGCCTCCGGACCCTGCGCCCCCGGCAGGGCACTTCCCCTCCCGGGCTCCGGCGGCACAGGGTCCGGAGGTATGGGGGCTGCCCAAAGCCCGTAGCGCTTGGCTCTTAAACAGAGCTGAAGAGTCAGGGGAGGAGCAGAGCCGCCGCGGCTGGAGGCTCTGCTCCTCCCCTGACTCTTGGGCTCTATTTAAGAGCCGAGCTGCCCGAGCGCTACCGGCTTCGGGCAGCCCCCGTGCCTCCGGACCCTGCGCTGCCGGAGCCCGGGAGGGGAAGTGCCCGGCCGGCGGCTGGGGTCCCGAGGCAAGGGGGCTACCTGAAGCCCATAGCGCTCGGGCAGCTTGGCTCCTAAACAGAGCCGAAGAGTCAGGGGAGGAGCAGAGCAGCCGTGGGAGGGGAAGTGCCCGACCGGCATTTTCCCGGACATGTTCGGCTTTTTGGCAATTCCCCCCGGTCGGGGGTTTGATTGCCGAAAAGCCGGACATGTCCGGGAAAAAACGGATGTATGGTAACCCTAGCATATGATAGTCCTCTTTCTGATGTACTTTATTCCATCACCAATGTTAATCAGTTCATAGGACTCAGGGATACCTCAACACTGCATGCTCTTTACAAGTATATGGGCAAATTGATAGGATTAGAACTGAAGAACTGCTAATCTAAAGGCCAGAGTTCCACCAGCAGAGAGTTGCTATAGGATTATCTCAGTACTCACATAGTTGGTATCAAGCTATCAATCACTGCATCAATCATTGGTGCACAGAAAAATTGGAGCTGAATTCAGGTTTAGTTAAATGTAAAATATTGGTCATACAAAATTCTGTGTTTAATGGGAATTGAAGTAACCGTTTTTCAACAACTAGATTGTAGTTAATGACAATTGTTTTATTTAATTTTTTGCTTAAGTGAATTTAATTGTATTATTAATTCCTAATTTTTCAAATCATACTCATAAATGTACCAACTCTTTATTGCTTGATATTGCAAAAAAGTCTGTAATGAATTCAAAGGCTTAAAACTTCACTTCAAATGAGTAAGCATATTGTACTTAGTTTGCTGAAAGCATAATGATTACTTGGAATACATTTATCAATAGTAATATAATACCGTGTCTCTACAATTCAGCTAATTTCACCTTATTCAATCTTTCAATAAATCAGTCACTAATGATAATAAGCATATGACTTAAAGAGATCTGTTAAAGTATTTCTACATGCTAGATCTTTTCTTTTTTTCATTTTCTCTTTTAAAAAATAAAGCATATTCTTTCCTGGTGAGAGATGAAAAATGAACAGCCCTAGTCACTGAAGTACTCTCTATATATTCACATTAAAAAAAACATTAAGATGAAGGTAAAGTTTCAATGGACATCAGTGGTATAATATCTATCTCTTTCATCAGCAGATCACACAGTGCTTAACAAAGGAGATAGATATCATTCTAGCTGGGGAAACTGAGGCACAGATAGGCAAAGACTGGATTCTAAGTATTTCATATTTAACAAAAAAATAGAAACATATGAGTCAACAGTGTGATGCTGTTGCAAAAAAAGCAAACATGATTCTGGGATGTATTAACAGGTGTGTTGTGAGCAAGACATGAGAAGTCATTCTTCCGCTCTACTCTGCTCTGGTTAGGCCTCAGCTGGAGTATTGTGTCCAGATCTGGGCACCGCATTTCAAGAAAGGTGTGGAGAAATTGGAAAGGGTCCAGAGAAGAGCAACAAGAATGATTAAAGGTCTTGAGAACATGACCTATGAAGGAAGGCTGAAAGAATTGGATTTGTTTAGTCTGGAAAAGAGAAGACTGAGAGGGGAAATGATAACAGTTTTCAGGTATCTAAAAGGGTGTCATAAGGAGGAGGGAGAAAACTTGTTCACCTTAGCCTCTAAGGATAGAACAAGAAGCAGTGGGCTTAAACTGCAGCAAGGGAGGTCTAGGTTGGACATCAGGAAAAAGTTCCTAACTGTCAGGGTGGTTAAACACTGGAATAAATTGCCTAGGGAGGTTGTGGAATCTCCATCTCTGGAGATATTTAAGAGTAGGTTAGATAAATGTCTCTCAGGGATGGTCTAGACAGTATTTGGTCCTGCCATGTGGGCAGGGGACTGGACTCGATGACCTCTCGAGGTCCCTTCCAGTCCTAGAATCTATGAATCTATGAAATCTAGAGATCAGATTAAGTTTACGAGGAATCCAACCTTTTGGAAGTATGACAGTTCACAATGGAAGAAGTAGGCTACCTTAACTCATTTCTTGTAGAGATACCAGCTTTCTATCTTCCTTCATGTGTAGAGAATTGTAAATGTGCACTCCATATCATTGGTTTTATAGTTTTTTTCATATACGTTTTTAACACTGAGTGTGATAATTAATCACCGCATGAACTTAGGCTCTTTTCATAGATTCTAAGGTCAGAAGGGACCATTGTGATCATATAGTCTGATTTCCTGTATAATTCAGGACATAGACCTTCCTCAAAATAATTTCTGGAGTATATCTTTTAGAAAAAAAAACATTCAACCTTGATTTAAATATTGCCAGTGATAGAGAATCTGCCACGATCCTTGGTAAATAATTGCAAAGATTAATTACCCTCCCTGGAAAAAACAAAACAAAACACTAAACTATAAGTTAGTTAGCTTTTAGTCCATTTAATGTGTGCCATGTTAATTTTAGATTCTAAGGTTTTTAATCAAAATCTCATGTAGTACCAAATCAAATGCCTTGCAGAAATCATAGTATGTCAACACTATTACCTGTATCAGCCAAAAATTCTAATCTCATCAAAAACAGATTTTAAGTTAATTTGACAGCCTCTACTTGTGATGAACCCATGTTAATTGGCATTAATTATATTACCTTCCTTTAATTCTTTATTAATTCAATCATCTATCAGCTGCACTATTATCTTCTTCAGGATCGATGTCAGACTGACAGGCCTTTAATTATCAGGTCCTCCAGTTTACCTTTTTAAATTTTGGCACAACAGTACCTTGCTTCCAGTCTTCTGGAACTTCCCCCGTGTTCCAAAACTTCTTGAAAATTAGCATTAATGGTGCAGGAAGCTCCTTAGCCGGCTCTTTTAAAACCACTGGATGCAAGTTATCCAGACCTGCTGACTAACTTTACTAGCTGCTGCTTAACATCCTCCAGAGAAACTAGTGGAATGGAAATAGTATTATCATATGATATGACTATATCATCTATATAGTTCATGTAAGTGCTCTAATTTTATGATCCAAAAATATGAGGTTTGTTTATGGAGATATGCTAGCTCTTTATCTAACACCTGTGTAATTAAGTGGCATATGGAATCTTAGGGCCTATTCCCTTGGTGGTGCAGAAATGTCCTATGAATTGCTGAGTGTCTTTAGGACCTAACAAGAGTGGGCCCATAATTGGCAGCAGGGAATGATGGTCATCAGTATCCTACTTATCTAATTAAGAATTTGTAAAATGTATTAATGGTAGTTCATGTGTCCATAAAGAAAGCTGTGAAGAGGCACAACCTCTGTACATTTAACGTGAAGACACTGAAATGTGTGTGGTGACTAATAAAGTGAGACTATTTGCTTTGGATGGATAAGATTGTATGAGTTTCTGACTTTCTGAAGACAATATTATGGAGGCAGAGTTAATGTAGATTGGCTACCTTAACCCTGAATGTCCATATTTTCCTGTAAATTCTTCCTTTACTCTTAGTTTCCTCAATTTTTAATGTGCTTTTTATACTATATGTTCTAGAAAAGTAATATGCACTCTCCCACTGCCATGTACCTGCTATCTTATCTTCACTTTAAAAGGTTTTTTGTTTTTCAAACAACAATAAAAAAAGTAATAATAATGGGGGAATGGAGGAAAGGGCAAAGGAGAATCATGAAGCTTTTCCAATCCTACACTTTTTTGTTTGTTTTCATGTAGCTTTTTATTAACTGTAAAAACATCCTGCTAAAATTATCATAACCATGTACATTGACTTTGGACTTTCCCCCACTTCTACCCTCCCCCGCCCACATACTTAAAAATCTCCCCTGTAACTATTAGATTGAGCTAAAAAAAGAATTTTAAAAATTAAGAAACCAAACTATCAAACACAAAATAACCCCCTCCCCCAAAAATTTCTTCAGTACTCAATGTCATCATAATATCAATGTTCACTATTCATGTTTTAAAATCTATCTACAGACAAAGGAATTATATCCATTACTTCATTGGCACAGATACATGCAACAATTTCTAATATTTCAGTACTTCAAGAGTTTGAGGCAGTTCGATTTTGCCTAAATTTCCCACTTCCTCTATCTTATTCCATGGGAATTTGAGGATATTCTGCCCCAGAATGATTTAATGTAGGCTTTCCCAAACTGCTCAGCATGGGAATAACTCTGCCCCCCACTGCAAGTAAATGGGAGTTCAACCTTTGAGTTTAAAGGGAGTGGTTAAGCCAAGGCACTTTTGAAACTGTTCTGTACAGGAAAAATTTAAATCCAGCATTCTGTTTCTACCCTGTGCCATAGGTGAATTTCAACAGGGTCCTGACCAGCCAGTAGCACTCTAGGAAGCTGTTGCTTCTTGCTATAAACTGTAGGAAGCTCAAGTCCTAAAAATCTCCTGGTGAACAAAATCCAGTTAACTTTGGAAGGCTCTTTGGGGTTCTCCCAATTCCTTCTTTGGATCTTAGGTGGGGCTAATCAGTGGCCAACCATATGCCTCTCAGGTGACCTCCTGGGAGCCCCTCATCATTAGTGGCCTCTTCAGCCCCAAATTGGCTCTGACACCCAACAATTAAGATTATCCTTATCTGGCTAGATGGGGTGCTAAAATCCAATTAGAGCTTGAGAGAGGTCAAGGATGATCCCCGATGAGCCTCAGAAGACTTGGGGTGGGTGTTCTATGGGGGACCCCAGTAGGCATCATATGCCTTCTGAGGGGATCCAACAACCCTTCTAAATCTCAGTGAGAACTCTTCACTCCTATGGACTTCAGGAGATCCACAGTAAAGGGTGGGAAATGACCCACTCACCTTCTCCTCCCAAGCCCCCTGAGTCCTGACTTATCTCTGGTACCTAATATTCTGATTAAAAGGAGTTCTCTTTTATTTTGCTCTTCTGTTCCCTCTCATCCTCACAGCAATGGTTTAGTTCTTTCCCTTTAATTTCATACTCCACTGCCCTTGGTTTTTATTTTTCCTAAGTTGCTAACCATTCAGCCCCCAAAACAACTTACATTCATGCCCTTCACCCTGAAACTGTTCAAAACACTTGAAAACCTGATTACTAGAGTGAAAAAGCCTTAAACCACCTTTCCTTTGTCATGTTTCCCTCTACTTACTTTCTCAAAACGCTGTCTTGGGTTTAAAAATCCTGAACTCTGAGACAGAATAACAAGGAATCACTGTGCCTCTAGGAACTAAAAGCTTCTATTGTAACACTTTGTTACCTCTCTTCTTTCATAACTCTTTAGTTGATGCACATTCCAGCTTTACCCAGGTCACATCTATGAGTTGTAAGGTTTTTGTTTGTTTTTCTTAAAAAAAAAAAAAAAACTTACAGGGGTGCATTGTATTTAATACTAGAATCCATGCATTTGTTATGCCTAAACAAGTAAAGTGGTAGCCATTAGACTCTCAGTATTTACCAATTATTACCATCCAGGAGTATATGCAATACCACAGCTCTATGCTAAGCAAAGCAGGGATATTTCAGAAGGCACTGTAATAACTTGAAAAATAGGAACACTTAAATAGTGTTTGCAGCATAGAAGCACAGACAGTGTAAGAGAAATCTGTAGCTACCCAGTATTCCAGCACATTATGACACTAAACCACAACTCCTTGTAGAAATATGAGTTTGAGGGCCATTGAACATTGAATTTTCGCTGTGAATCACAACTGCATTCTTGCGCTCATCATTTCTCAGTGATCTCAGTATTCCTTTACTTCTGTTTGTAACTTGTCAAAAGTAATTGCTTGTATGCAATGGATGGAGAGAACGCTGCCTGGGAAGATGAGAAATATCGTTTGAGAGAGGTTTGATTACATTTATATTTCCACAATGTACTTTTCTTAAGATGCATTGGTGTGGTCTGTTTACATATGCTGTATTTTTACTGTTAGATTTGGAATATACTTCTGGAAAGATATGAGCTTAAGGTGCTGTGTAGGAAATGTACTAAAGATTGTAAACCATGCACAAGCACCCTGAGAAAGAGAACTCTCAAAACCCTTATACTTTACTCTGTCACATGATATGAAGCACACCAGTGTGAGAGGGAGGAAGGAGAGGTCCTTTAACTGCAGTACTGAAGAAGTGGAGGTTACCATTGAGTCAGCAGGCAATGATTCAGAGATCACTAGTCTGGCTTCATCACCAGTTACAGACACAGACTAAGGATGCACTGCTTCTTACATGGCTAGTTAACATAATGATTCATAGCCCACCCCTCTAGTGACACACACAAAAGTTTCTTCTGTCTACCAGGGCCATAAATTAGTTGACTCTGAAACAATAGCAAGGGGAAGGGAATACAATCTAAACTGGATAATAAAGCAAACCACAGTACTCAGGAATAAGGCACATTTATTTAAATTGCAATAGTAACCTCAGGAACAATCAAGATATTTTGCTATGCACTGTATAGTCCTTGCCCCCAAAGAGCTTAATTTATTCTTTTCCTTGACAACACATACTGCATAAACATTATTGCTTTAGCTGGAGGCCAAAGAGAGAGAGAGAGAAAAACCCTCTGGTACACTTTTCTGCAACAGTACAATGCCAGGTACTCATTCTGTATCTCTCTCTTTCTCTCCTATACTTCATGTACGTTTCTGTTCTATTGACTGAGATTTGGATAAAAGAACAGGAGTACTTGTGGCACCTTAGTCTCTGCGGATACAGACTAACACGGCTACTACTCTGAAACCTGAGATTTGGATGGTTTTCCCGAGCATGTGATTCATTTTCACAGAAGTGGGTGGGAGTGGTCCTATCTGTTTTTAATCAATTCATAGGGTGACCATACATCCCATTTTGGCAGTGACAGTCCCTTTTTTATGCCCTGTTCTGGCTGTCCTAATGTTTTTGTCAAAGTGGGTATTTCTCCCATTTGCTCTTGTCAACTTAATCAGTTGGCAAGAGCAAATGGGACAAATGCCCATTTTTGACAAAATAAAGGGGTGCAGAGGAACGTGTGGGAGGAGGAAAGTGGCAATGCCAGCCCTGCATGGCGGGGAGGCAGGGCTCAGGTGTGGGGGCAGGCAGAACTTAGGTGAGCAGTGACACCGGCCCCAGTCTCACACAGGGAGAGGGGCTCGGACAAGCAGCTCAGGTGGTGGAGGGGGGAGGCGGGAGAGGGGATCGGGTGAGGGGCTCGGGCCAGTCCTGGGCGGGGGGGTGGAAGAAGGGCTTGGGCTAGCCCCACGAGGTGTCCTGTTTTCCCTTTGGGAAATATGGTCACCCTATCAATTCATTGTATTATTTCATCTTCCATTTACGTTATGTCAACACACTTTTAATAGGTATGGATGTGGGGACTTGGTGAGAGACCCATTGGGATGGCTCCCTCAATTTAGGCTACTGCTGCATATGAATGCAAATTTGCTACATCATAACTGTTTATCCTCTAACCTGCTGTTCAAGCTGTGCTGCTAAGTTGTGATTGGTCACAAAGGTCACTTTTTGTTTCTGTTTGCTGAGTAGATGAGCTTAGCTGATTACTAGGTTTCTTGGTCACTATTCACAGAAAGAGAATGTTACATTTATTGTCCATAAGTATTTGAGTACTAAAGTGAGAGACCATTCAATAGGGTGACATTTCAACAGCACAAAAGAGAAAAGAATACAGCAAACACAAAACTGTTTAAAATTTGTACAAATATTTGTGTAAACATTTTTTTAGCCTTTGTCCATTTACACCCAAGAACAATATTAAATATGTTGCTCATTGGCAACAAGGAGAAAAAAACTGTAAATTTGCATTGACATTACATCTTAGATCTACTGTTGATGCAGGAGTTGGAGCCCACAGGTCAATATTTATTGGCAGTGTTGAAATCAGTGTCCGTAGTAATGATTAAAGGAGTTAGCTATCACTGTCCAGATTCATCTTTGATCTTTGCTTTAAAAATATAGTAAAAGCAGAAATATGAACTGCACAAATAGATCATTTCTAAAATTTAAGATGCATACATTGATCTAGGAGAATATCCACTTTATGCAAGCCTTTTCCTGCAGCTGCCTCATCAGTTCATTTTAATAATGCCATAGCAGGCAATCAATGTGTTGTCTCCATGTTAATGGATATGAAACTTGTCCCACCTCCAAAACACGTAGATAAGGCTTTATGGTCTAGGATTTATTGTGAAAATTGCAGTAAAAGTATTGATGTTCCCATCAGTTTGGATCTCAGCCTATAATTAATAGCTTGTTTCCTTCCTTTTAAATGGAGGCAATCAAGTTCTAAGCTAATTAGGTATGGGAAAGCCATAAATTACATTTAAAGTTAAGAGAAAAATTTAGCTTTGAAACAAATGACATTCAGAAGTTTTGAAAAAGAAAATACATTAATGAAACTTGATGTGACATTTAGAAACCCTCATATTTTAGGACATAAAATATATTGTTTATTTTTTCTAAAACCAATATTATATTGTAGAAGCCATGATTCATTTGTGGTCAGAGCTGTCTTTAACTAAGTGCAGCAGTCTCTCGGTAATCACAGCTAGCAGTTGCACTGAATTCTCTTTTATGAGCTCACATTTACAGGTGTTCCACAAGCAATGCATTAGTTGCAACTGCAACACTTTAATATTTCACTATATTGTCAAGCAGGATGTTTTGTTAATATGTTGTGGTCAGCATTAATTAACACTTTTCAATTTCTAGCAGGAGTTTTAGCAAACTAGTAATTTTTTTTTCTTGTTGTTTTTATTGATCAGTTCTTTGCTTCTTTAAAAAAAGGATGTTATTTGGTCCTGTTTAAATGATTCAACAGATATTAAAGGTGAACAATGACGCAAAAACAAAATCATAACTTACTTTATGATGTAAAAATATGCCTTCCAAAGTTTTTAAAAGAACATTTAGATTCTTTTAAATATTGTTTTCATTCCAGCAGCACCTAGATTCCCCAATCAGAATTGGGTCTCCATTGTGGTACACTTTGTATATAGGCATAATCAGAGAGACAGACTTTGCTCCAAAGAATTGCCAATCTAAACAGACAGAGTGGATGGAGGAGAGGGGGTGAAACTGAGGCAGAAAGAGGTGAAATGCCTCACCCAAGGTCTCATAGCAGGTCAGTTGCAAAGTTGGGACTGGAATCTACATCTCCTGTTTCCCAGCCCAGTGCCCTATCCACCAGACATATTGCAACTCTGAGGTCTTTGGCAAGAGTTCTGGAGGACCTGAATAGTAATGGCTCACAAGGCTGTTATTTAAACCTTTTGCTTCCACATCTCCATCCCCAGTTGCAGGGAAGGGAAGTTGAAACACAGATTCCTGCCTCACTTTACATCATTGCTCAGGTTCTCAGAAGGAAATAATCTCCTCCAGCAAAGAGAGGGAAGTAGGGAGGTGATATTTCTAATACAAAAGGAATCTAGTATAAATTATTTTTATGATGTATTTATGCATCATAAACAAGCCACAAGGGGAAGTGTGGACATAAACTTTAAGACAACACTGAAATAGAAACAGAAAATCACACAGAAGTGATGAATTGATGGAATGGACCACACGAAGAATGGATTGGGGGAACAAGTATTGACTTTTGGTATAGAGGATGAGAGATGGACCAAATAATGGATTTTTGGTAGGGCAGTAGGGATCAGGATAAGGGAATGGATTGTATAAAGAAAACAATGGGAAAGGAAAGGGGGCTAATATAGATAGGGAGCAGAAATAATGGTTTTAAGAAAAGCAGTTGGTGGATCTTTTGGAACCAGGGGGTAGCGAGAGAGGAGGGAGGGAATCAGGGAGACATTTGGAAATGGAAAGAACAATGTGAAGGATATGTAGTTTGTTTTTTTAAAAGAGGGAAAGAATGAGAGAACATATAGGAAAGGTACCACAGGAATACAGGGAAAGGTGTGTGTGAGAGAGAGAGATTGAGAGATAAAAAAACCACTATGTATCTGGCTTTAATATTAGACTTATAATTTAGAGCAACTTCCACCTCTCCATAGTGTTAATGGATGACCGTGTATGTATGTATTGTGTATTGTCTCATCCTGGTCCAGTCCTCCTGTCTGGATAGACATGAGTCTATGGTGAGTAGACCCAACCACTGGATCCCAAGTACTTTCTGTACCTAGCTTTGGGTCTCTTAAGGCACATTCTCAGGTACAAATGTTGTTGGGATATGGGGCTCTGCAGCCTAGTCAACTTAGTCCCCAAAGTCAGTGGCTCCTGAGCCCTCAGAATTCCATTGCACTGTGGGCATTCTGAGCTTCTTGATGAACCTGCTTGAGGTACAAAGTGGTTGGCAAGCAAGGAACCCAGGCTTAGCAAAGCAATTTCTTAATGATAGCCACTCTTACTCTTAAGAAGACACTAGAGTGTTATAGATCTTTGGAAAATAACAAACAGTTCTGAGAAGCTTCCCATCCTAGTCTGATCTCATCCTTTCTGTGAGACCGAGGTCTTGACCATGTTATAGACTAGGTATAGTCCCTCCTGCCTTCTCTCTCTGTAGCCTGGTCTTCTGGCAATGTGGTGGTGGAAGGTGCCCTTTCTCAGTGAGCAACCCTTCCTCCCATCCTTCAGTATAGTCTGAGTCTCTGTTTCACCATGTGCATAAACTGGGAAATTCCAACACAAAGCCAGTGAGTCCCATGTGAAGAAAACCATTGTCTCCTGAGGCGGACCAGCCATTGAGAGTCATTTAAAGTTGATATCCCTTGATGGGTCTCTCACTGATAGTTCTCTCCCACAACTTCCTAGACAGGTCAAAGTCTGGAATAGACTAGTCTTTTCAAAGTCAGGCTGTCTTTTCAACACAGAACACAAAATGTCAGTAAGCACACTAAATAGAAGACACAATACAAAGTTGAGTTCACAAAACAAAATGGAGATCAAGATTTCAAGGGGGGAGGGATAGCTCAGTGGTTTGAGCATTTGGCCTCCTAAATCCATGGTTGTAAACTCAATCCTTGAGGGGGGCATTTAGGGATCTGGGGCAAAAATCTGTCTGGGGATTGGTCCTGCTTTGAGCAGGGGTTGGACTAGATGACCTCCTGAGATCCCTTCCAACCCTGACATTCCATGATTCTATGATATGTCACCCCTGTCCCCTTTTCAGTTATACATTGTTTAAGCAGTTTAGAAATGTTATTTGTTTTGTGGTGGCAGGTGAGATACAAATGAAGAAAACAAGTCCCCAAAGAACTAAAGGTGGGAGGGATGTATGTGTTTCTTCACTAGTTTCATTTCATATGCCAACTTAATTTCCTCTTCCCTTGCTCTTCTTCTTCCTTCAGTCATGGAAGGGTAACAGATACTTTTCTTCCCTACTGACTTTTTCAGCTCTCTGTTTTTCACATTTGTTTTCCCCCCTCAGGGTCATGAGCCATTGCTGCTTGATTTTTGTGTGTTGCTTTATGAATGCTGATCAGTTCTCTCCAGCTCCATCAACACCTACTCTATATGAAAGTACTGTAAACCTATGTCCCCCTCTCTCAACCTACCCATTGCTTAAACTAGTCAGAAGACATATGCTGTAACAAACTGCCCCCCATCCCCAGTAACATTAGTTATATAGTAAATAAAAGAACAAAACTTCTTTACAGTCCATACATAATTTTATAAGAAGCCATAAATCACAGTGTACCTCTCAGAGGCTGTAAAATCTTGTATATGCCTTGTTCCTCTGTCCTGACAAGTTGATTGGAGTTAGTTAAACACTATAGGGCCAAGATTCTACCTAGACATGTCTCAAGTGCGCCCAGTTCTGATTTAAATTCTGTATGACTCCTATGAGATTCTGTTTCAAAGAGAAACATGTAATTTAGGAGCTGCAGAAAATGAGATTACTGATGTTTTCATGCACTATTGTGACTTGTTTGATTAGACTTTTGATAGGACAAGATCAAATTGAAGTCCAAGTTTTGTGAAATTATTATTTAAAGCTGATAGTATTTCAAGCATCTAAGTGAAAATGAGTTCCATATGATGATTCCTACTTTTTTTTTACTCAAGATCAGAAATATGCTACTTTCAACTTTATGCCTTGGCAATAAAACAAAGAATTCAGATTTCATATGCCCAGGCTTTCAGAGCTATGCAATGAAAGAAAGAAAGAATTTTGATGCATTACAAAGATAAAATACATTGCATTTTTAAGAACAGACTACATTATAAAGGCATGCAGTGAAGCAGAAAATCTAAATACTATTGAACAATTGTTTGTAGGCTATGATAATGAAATTCCTAATTGAGTTTATGGAAACAATCGAAAATATTTTCTCTGGTCAAATTTCCAGTTACATAATAACAGTAATAAATTAGCAGTAAAGATATGATTGAATAAAATGCTGCTTCCCCCCTCAAATCTCTTAAAATTAACACCAGATAAAATTTCTTAAGAATCTGTTGTTCAATAAAATGTGAGATTTTATAATAATAGAAAAACTCACAGTATTTAAAAACAAGTGTGTGCAATGCTATACAAGATAAACTCTCTTTTTTTAAAAAGCAACAGAGGGTCCTGTGGCACCTTTAAGACTAACAGAAGTATTGGGAGCATAAGCTTTTGTGGGTAAGAACCTCACTTCTTCAGATGCAAGTAATGGAAATTTCCAGAGGCAGGTATAAATCAGTATGGAGATAACGAGGTTAGTTCAGTCAGGGAGGGTGAGGTGCTCTGCTAGCAGTTGAGGTGTGAACACCAAGGGAGGAGAAACTGCTTCTGTAGTTGGCTAGCCATTCACAGTCTTTGTTTAATCCTGATCTGATGGTGTCAAATTTGCAATGAACTGGAGCTCAGCAGTTTCTCTTTGGAGTCTGGTCCTGAAGTTTTTTTGCTGTAAGATGGCTACCTTTACATCTGCTATTGTGTGGCCAGGGAGGTTGAAGTGTTCTCCTACAGGTTTTTGTATATTGCCATTCCTGATATCTGACTTGTGTCCATGTATCCTTTATGTACATTGGCCAAACTGGACAGTCACTACGCAAGAGGATAAATGGACACAAGTCAGATATCAGGAATGACTTTGCAACCTTAACTTACATTTTAAAAAAACTACATTAAAATCAATTTTCTATATTTTTAAAAACTTTAAAATTGAGTTAAGAAAACGTTAAATATGTGAATCAATATTAACAATCTCCCTTGCATGTGTCATCAGTAGAGTAGGGATTTTTCGATCAGTCACAGTCCTCTACCACTTGAGCTACTCAAATAACTGGTAGCAGAATAAAGCTGTTAACATCTATGTGGACATGCAACTAGTGGGGGATGGTATCAGAGGGGCAGCCATTTTAGTCTGGATCTGTAAAAGCAGCAGAGTCCTGTGGCACCTTATAGACTAACAGACATATTGGAGCATGAGCTTTCGTGGATGAATACCCCCTTCTTCGGATGCATGTAGTGGCTACCCACTACATGCATCCGAAGAAGGGAGTATTCACCCACGAAAGCTCATGCTCCAATACCTCTGTTAGTCTATAAGGTGCCACAGGACTCTTTGCTGCTAGTGGGGGATGGAGATTCACACTTTGCCAGTGGGTTTCACATCTATTTGCTACACAGCAAAGGAGTGATGAGACTCAGGAATAAAAGGCTTAATTCTAGGTTCTAGAAGGGTGAATTCTCTAGTGGTTACAGACTCTTCTGCTTTTATTTCCCTCTCCCCAGTCCCTGCCTGGACTTCTATTCCCCCTGACACATGCCCATCCTCACCCAACTCCTGCTCCTTTCCACCCTCCTCCCTCTGCTTATTCCCCATCTGCAGCTCTCATTTATGGTTACCCACACTTGGCTTATATCCAACCTCCCCTCCACAGCTTCTACCCCTGTCTCTTCACTCTATATCTCTTTCCACCAACACCCTGTGTTCCTCACTATGTGCATTCGAATTAGGTAGCTTCCTCCTTCCAGTCTATATTGACTTAGGCAGGCACTAACATGGGCCGTGTTGAGCACACAAAAGAGACAGTCTCCTTGCTGTCAGCTCTGGTGCCACAACATCCTGCAGTGTACAAGGGAAGAAATTGTAGGGAGAGTTCTGCTCAGTCCCTGCAGCCGGTGGGCTGGAATATGCTCTTCTAGACCTGCTGCTCACAAACCAGGAAGAATTAGTAGGGGAAGCAAAAGTGGATGGGAACTGGGAGGCAGTGACCATGAGATGGTCGAGTTCAGGATCCTGACACAAGGATGTAAGGAGAGCAGCAGAATATGGACCCTGAACTTCAGAAAAGCAGACTTTGACTCCCTCAGGGAACAGATAGGCAGGATCCCCTGGGAGAATAACATGACGGGGAAAGGAGTCCAGGAGAACTGGTTGTATTTTAAAGAATCCTTATTGAGGTTGCAGGAAAAAAAATATCCTGATGTGTAGAAAGAATAGTAAATATGGCAGAAGATCAGCTTGGCTTAAGAGTGAAATCATTGCTGATCTTAAACACAAAAAAGAAGCTTACAAGACAAATGACCACGGAGGAGTATAAAAATATTGCTCAGGCATGCAGGAGTGAAATCAGGAAGGCCAAATCACACTTGGAGTTGCAGCTAGCAAGAGATGGTAAGAGTAACAAAAAGGGTTTCTTCAGGTATGTTAGCAACAAGAAGAAAGTCAAAGAAAGTGTGGGCCCCTTACTGAATGAGGGAGGCAACCTAGTGACAGAGGATGTGGAAAAAGCTAATGTACTCAATGCTTTCTTTGCCTCTGTCTTCACGAACAAGGTCAGCTCCCTGACTGCTGCACTGGTCAGCACAGTATGGGGAGGAGGTGACCAGCCCTCTGTGGAGAAAGAAGTGGTTAGAGACCATTTAGAAAAACTGGACGAGCACAAGTCCATGGGGCTGGATGCGCTGCATGCGAGGACGCTAAAGGAGTTGGTGGATGTGATTGCAGAGCCATTGGCCATTATCTTGGAAAATTCATGGTGATCAGGGGAGGTCCCGGATGACTGGAAAAAGGCTAATGTAGTGCCCATCTTTAAAAAAGGGAAGAAGGAGGATCTGGGGAACTACAGGCCAGTCAGCCTCACCTCAGTCCCTGGAAAAATCATGTAGCAGGTCCTCAAGGAATCAATTCTGAAGCACTTAGGGGAGAGAAAAGAGATCAGGAACAGTCAGCATGGATTCACCAAGGGCAAGTCATGCCTGACTAACCTAATTGCCTTCTATGAGGAGATAACTGGGTCTGTGGATGAGGGGAAAGCAGTGGACGTGTTATTCCTTGACTTTAGCAAAGCTTTTGATACAGTCTCCCACAGTATTCTTGCCAGCAAGTTAAAGAAGTATGGGCTGGATGAATGGACTATAAGGTGGATAGAAAGCTGGCTAGATCGTCGGGCTCAACAGGTAGTGATCAATGGCTCCATGTCTAGTCGGCAGCCGGTTTCAAGCGGAGTGCCCCAAAGGGCGGTCCTGGGGCCGGTTTTGTTCAATATCTTCATTAATGATCTGGAGGATGGTGTGGACTGCACCCTCAGCAAGTTTGCAGATGACACTAAACTGGGAGGAGTAGTAGATACGCTGGAGGGTAGGGATAAGATACAGAGGGACCTAGACAAATTAGAGGATTGGGCCAAAAGAAACCTGATGAGGTTCAACAAGGACAAGTGCAGAGTCCTGCACTTAGGGCGGAAGAATCCCATGCACTGCTACAGACCAGGGACTGAATGGCTAGGAAGCAGTTCTGCAGAAAAGGACCTAGGGGTTTCAGTGAACGAGAAGCTGGATATGAGTCAACAGTGTGCCCTTGTTGCCATGATGGCTAATGGCATTTTGGGCTGTATAAGTAGGGGCATTTTCAGCAGATCGAGGGACGTGATCATTCCCCTCTATTCAACATTGGTGAGGCCTCATCTGGAGTACTGTATCCAGTTTTGGCCCCACACTACAAGAAGGATGTGGAAAAATTGGAAAGAGTCCAGTGGAGGGCAACAAAAATGTTTAGGGGACTGGAGCACATGACTTATGAGGAGAGGCTGAGGGAACTGGGATTGTTTAGTCTGCAGAAGAGAAGAATGAGGGGGGATTTGATAGTTGCTTTCAACTAACTGAAAGGGGGTTCCAAAGAGGATGGATCTAGACTGTTCTCAGTGGTAGCAGATGACAGAACAAGGAGTAATGGTCTCAAGTTGCAGTGGGGGAGGTTTAGGTTGGATATTAGGAAAAACTTTTTCACTAGGAGGGTGGTGAAGCTCTGGAATGGGTTACCTAGGGAGGTGATGGAATCTTCTTCCTTAGAGATTTTTAAGGTCAGGCTTGACAAAGCCCTGGCTGGGATGATTTAGTTGGGAATTGGTCCTGCTTTGAGCAGGGGGTTGGACTAGATGACCTCCTGAGATCCCTTCCCACCCTGATATTCTATGATTCTGTGGGGATGATGCATGTGCAGCCTACTCAGCAAAGTAGGCACTGTGGGGGGATGGGACAACATACTCAGTGCAGTTGGAATCTTCTAAGAATTTAAATGCCAGACTGTAACAAGTCTCCACTGAACATGTGTGAACTGAGGGGTTTTGTTTGTTTAGAGTCTTATAACTTGGCAAAATGTGGGTAGATTTTCATGGGGATGGCAACAGACACATTCCTGACATCAGGGTGATGCCAATGCAAAATTTCAAGTCCCTGATGCAAAGCACATAGGCTTTCGTGATTCTCAACAAATCAATTGTAAGAATTTTTTAACTTGGACGAAACAATGTATTTTTCCCTTAATTTTGTTCTAATGGTGCAACGGTTGCAGCTGAAGCTTTCAAAAGTTCAGCCTGAAGCAGACTGATAAGATTCTGGTTTGTTTGTATTGTATACCTTTTTGTGAATGACTGACTAGTGGGCATTTTTCTATCAAGAAATGTGAAGCCTACAATATCTCTTTGTGCTCAAGCTAGTTTTAAAAGCAAACTGTTACTCTATATGGCTACATGTCATACTGATTTTCCTTCTTGGGTGAATTATGATTCTCCTGCTGCTGCTACCCAACCTTGCAGAGTAATGCTAGAAGGCAGATTTCATTTTTATGTGCTGCTAAAGGTTATCCAACTCACTTCCTGAGGTCCAAAATTGAACCTCCTGGAAATCTTGAACACAGCAGAAGTATGAGGGCATTGGCAAAATGCTATCCCTGAAAACACATTTTTCATATGCCTTTGAAACATGTCATGATTGGTGCAACGACAAGAAAAATTAGCATGGGACAGGAGTGAATCATATACAGTCATAGCCTCTTGGGCAATTACCAGCAGGCAGAATAAAACCAAGATATTTCCCTGTGTTTAAAAATTAAGGTTTGTGTTGAACAAAGGAAAGGAAAAGAACAATACTCATTAACATAAAAGATCATTTAGGGTTAGGCACCAGAGGTGACAATATTAATAGTGATGAATACCAGCACAGAGTTGTATTACTAATGTTGAGAAGGCACTTTGGTGTAACAGAACCACTATTTTCACAGGCATACAACTTTACAAACAAAATTTGTTTCCAACTGAAACACAGCTGCCTCACTCTCATCCTCTCCAGCAATGTATGTACCTAGTCTCTTGCTTACAAGGCTGAAAAGCTGCAAACAAAATCCATGTGCTCATTTCCTCAGAGGATAAGAGGGCCTTCTGTCACTCAGCGGCAATACTTCCAGCTGATTAAGTTGTGTTATTGGTTAGTGCTGCAGGGATTTTATTCTGTCTAGGTTTATACCGTGTTGATCACCATAGAAACTGACCACTGTAGTATCTGGACCACCATCTAGGCCTCCTCAAGGGAAACAATTGTGGCTGTGAAGCAAGAATTTTAGAGATATAGTTATAAAAGCTGAGAAAAATGAGAGCACTCTTCAGAACAGGAACACTGAGGACACTCCAGGGTGAAACCATGCCAGATGCAGTAATACCGGGTCATGGAAACCAGAGATGGAAATAGGATATTATATGGTGTTAGACTATTGCCTCTAAAATTGAGGGATGTTCTGTCAGATGACTATATCGATATTAGATTGATACTTCTCTAGTGCGGTGGACAAGAAAGGATAGAGATTGAACCGTGATATGACCGAGATCTCTGTTTTAAAATGATTATATTCTTTTTCTTGTCTTTTTTGTTTGTCTTCACATGAAAATCATTCATAGGATCATGACAGCTGAGGTTAGGCCTTGAATTTTTGAACCACGCAGTATTCTATGTAGCCAGAGTTGCCATAGTATTTGATGATGATATGTAGGTTCTGGTGTGAAGTGCTCATTTTCAGATACAGCAGCTGCTATTGTGATATATATGTCCAGTTTCTATTGTCAGCTGCAGTTTATCCACCAGATGCAGAGACCCCTCTAGGGCCCTGACTTGCAATTGACAGAGGGTTGCAGCAACATTACTAATTGCAGAATGAAGACATAATTCTCTAAATCAGTTTTAATATCTTGCACCAGTTGGAGGTCACTATAGGATCCTCCATAGAATATATTGGCTCTTCATGGACTAACTTTGTTAGCCTCTTCTACATAGTATATAGCTGAATAATCTCATAAGAAAATGTATTATTGCTGATCTTTTTTTCCTAACATTTCTTCTGTCTCTCCCCTGTGACAGTCCAACATGGTATCAAGCTTCTCAGTTTATACCTGGCACCTCTCAAAGCTAAGTTGACTGAGCGATAGCCTAACTCAAACATGTAGGATTTAAAGGAGCTTTGAACTGAGCAGGGGAAGGTTAAAACTAAGTGTGCAATCCCAGCTTCTGCCAAAAGTCCTGAAGTTATTGGAGCTGATGAGCCATATACCTCTCACCCAAGTGGGCAGGGGCAAAGAACAGAGGGTGGGAAAGAAAATGGATGATGAGGAGAGGTGCGTACAGAGCAGAGAAGATGAAATTGGGGTGAGGAAAAAAGAGTTCAATTAGAGGATTAAGGGATATTTGTGGAGAGAGTCTTTGGAGATGAGTGGACTTGGAAGGGAGAAAATGGATACAAAGAGATATGGGGAAAGAATGAGACGAGTTGACAAGAGGAAAGCCTCATCAAATTGGGGGCAGAGAGATAGCCTAGATAAGGATTAAGAGGCAAGGAAAAAATGGGGGTCAGGAGAAGAATCAGGTCCAGTTGGAAGGAAGCAGCATGACTTAAAAGGTTCAGAAAAGATTGACTAGGAATGAATTTCTGATAGCTTATCTGAACTGAACTCCTCACCCCCACTTTCTGCCGTCTCGGACTCAACCACTGGAATACCATTTTTGTGGTATGCTTGTAAAAATTTAATTGATCTGTCAATTGCCTTCATTTGCTTGTCTGCCATATGGCTTCACAAGAATAGCTTATTTCTTTATGAATGGGTTATATGTAATTGGTTTGCAGGTGAATCTCATTGGTATGGGGAAAATGTGTTTGTATATGAGAATTTTCATACACAATGCGTTCATTCAGTCAATAACAATGGCAGCACACAGCCATTTCCTAAGGATTGATGTTCATTGGAGAGAGCTGATACGTTGTGAGGATGTCAAAGATCATTAACTCCATCTGGTCATCATTTGTCCAGAAAATGCCCTGTGCAGAGGACATTTGTGTAATTAGAATCACCTTGACAATAAAAAGTGATGAGAGGGTGAATAGGAAAGGTGCATTTTGATGTCATTCTATGGATTTAAATAAATATTCCGATTGTATATACTAAGTGAAGAAATAAAATTCATACTGAATATTTTGTTTTAAAATCCAAATTATTCTGATTTTCCAGTTCCTAAAGCTTCCACTAATGTGTATGAAGTGACATTTTCATCAAAGTTCTGGATTAAAGTTTTTCCACAGAAGTCCATAGACATTGTGAGGCAGCTTTTTACTATACATTTTGAGTTGATCTTGGTAAAAATCCAATAATTCGGGTCCCATAGCATTTCTTCCTATTCTCTGACCTGCTCAGTCCTACCTAATGTACTGAGGAGGGTCACCAGAGGGCCTCCCCAATCAGAATAGAGGGGGCATGGTATCCTGCAAATGTGTTGGATGGAACAGCAGGCCACTGGTCCTTCTTTTCCACCCAAAAAGACAACACTGTATTTACAGTGTGAAAGGCATGCGTATTCCAGGGACTACTGATGGAAGGTACGTTTTAAGGCACAGCTTGCTGCAGGATTTGGTGAGGGCCTCAGTAGGTTTAAATTATTCAGCTAAGCTTCCAAACTTTGGAATGCCTACCCAGACTAAAGCCAAAACTCTTTTTATAGTTTCCTTCCCATCACACTATTCAACGGCAGTTTTGCTATACTGAGGTTGCTTTACTGTTTGCTTTTTTCAGATAGTTTTGCTATAATGAGGCTAATTTCACCACATTCAGCAGTCTAATAAATAATAGATTGATTTACATTTGCATCTTATAAGTTTGAAATAAATATACCGTACATTAACTCTGCAGGAAGTCCTGTCTATGAAGAATAATGATTTTGAATTTATATTAGTTTTTTGTCTCCTTGTGTCATAGGCAAGTGGCCAAGAAATATTTCTTTTTACTGAAACTGCAGTGCTGTGTTCAGAGCCACAAATATCTTCCTCGACTGGAAGACAGTTCTGCTGGTGCTGGGATTTTCATAATAGATTGACGTTGATGATGAGAATTTAAATTGCTCGGAGTTCTGAAAATTAATCAGGAAAATGGATCTTTGTAAGCTCCTCTGGAAGTCAGTATACAACATATTCAGTACTCTGGGGGAAGTATTTTTGACATACTCTTCAAAAGTGTTTCCAGTCATTCTGGTTTAAGTCATTCCAGGAATTATTTAAGTTCTCTTTGAAATACATAGAAGTTTAGACTTGAAATTAGACGAAGGTTTCTAACCGTCAGAGGAATGAAGTTCTGGAAGAGCCTTCCCAAGGGAGTAGTGGGGGCAAAAGACATATCCGGCTTCAAGACTAAGCTTGGTAAGTTTATGGAGGGGATGGTATAATGGGCTAGCCTAATTTTGGCAATTAATTCATCTTTGACTACTAGTGGTAAATATGCCCAATGGCTTGTGATGGGATGTTAGATGGGGTGGGATCTGAGTTACTACAGAGAATTCTTTCCTGGGTGTCTGGCTGGTGAGTCTTGCCCACGTGCTCAGGGTTTAGCTGATCACCATATTTGGAGTCGGGAAGGAATTTTCCTCCAGGGCAGATTGGCAGAAGCCCTGGGGGGGTTTCGCCTTCCTCTGCAGCATGGGGCACTGGTCACTTGCTGCACCTTGAAGTCTTTAAACCATGATTTGAGGACTTCAATGGCTCAGAAACAGGTTTGATACAGGAGTGGGTGGGTGAGATTCTGTGGCCTGCATTGTGAAGGAGGTCGTGCTAGATGATCATATTGGTCCCTTCTGACCTTAAAGTCTATGAGTCTATTCCAGGAATTATTTAAATTCTCTTTGAAATATATAGAATAAAGGTGTGTTACTAAAGTTTTAGATAAAATCTGTTTCTGAGAATTTGTTAAAATAACTGCTTAATTTATTTACAATGAGAATTGGCACTAAAGAATGTTATGAAGAAGTTATTAATCACACTGAATGTAAATATTTGCTCTGAACATTACATAGGTATCACTGTCCAATAGCTAGGACATGGGATGGGAAGTCAAGAGATGGGTTCCATTCCTGATCTGCCACTGATCTGCTGTGTGACATTGGCCCAGGCACTTCACCTTTGTCTTCCTACACTTTGTCTATCTCATCTCATCTTAGCATAATGTGGCCTGGTCTTGGATGGAGCTTTTAGATGCTACGGTAATATAAAAAATAATGTGTCTTACAGTGGAGTGAGCCCAAATTTGAAGACCTTTAGGGCATGTTGCATTTTTTTCCTTTAACTATAAAGCTTGGCAGGGGGTTGGTGCTATTGACATTTTACCTATGCATTCTTGGTATGCACTTTTAAATATTTTACCATAGTGGTGCCTAAAAGTGTACAGCTTAAGTGCAGGATATAAATAGAGAAATGTGTAAACCAAAATGAACTTTTCTCCTGAAATCCATTGAAACATACCTTTTTCTTAACCTGCACTAACAACTATAAAAATGTCAGTCATTTGAGGAAAAAAGGAAAGAGAAAGAGATCTAGGGTCTCTGTAGCTTGGTGGTGGCTCTTGTGCTTTTAGAGTGCTCATGATCCCTTATATTTCTTTTTATTAATAATTATGATTCTAATAGGATGTAAAAAGAAGAACAGGAGTACTTGTGGCACCTTAGAGACTAACAAATTTATTAGAGCATAAGCTTTCGTGGACTACAGCCCACTTCTTCGGATGCATATCTTCTTTTTGCGGATACAGACTAACACGGCTGTTACTCTGAAACTAATAGGATGTGTGGATCATTCGGTAGGGTAATGGACTGGGAGTCATGAGACATGGGTTCAATTCCTGGTTCTGCTTGTGACCTGCTATGTGACATTAGACAAGCCACTTTATTTCTCTGTGCCATTGTTTCTCCTTCTCCTTAGTCTGTCTTGTCTATTTAGAATGAAAACTCTGCAGGACTGACACTGATTACATATATTTACAGTGCCTAGTGCTATATGGACCTGTGGTGAAATCCTGGCCTCACTGAAGTCAATAGCAAAACTCCCACTGACTTCAGTAGAGCCAGGTTTTCACCCTGATGTGAGCTGAGGCCTCTTGGTGTTACTGAATACAAATAATGAACTTTTATGGTAAATCATTACATTCCTGGCTCTTATTTTGGACTAGTCTCCCAAGATAAGTGGACTGAGCCCCCCTCCTGTGCCATTTTAATCCAGACTAGACAGAACAAAGGAGATCATGTAGCATATGGAATAATCCTGCACTAGCTGATGGCTGATGAGAGAGATAGTTTTAGCAGAACTTTCCCACCTCTAATTTGTATTATATTAAAAGATCAAGAATAAAAATACTGGACTAGTTTATTTCAAGCCACAAGTGTCAGCATCCTAAATGTCAGTAAAGGCATCATCTTGTCACTTCCCCTCTTCCAGGGATCAAAAGAGGGAACAAGGGAGGTAGGGGACCAAGGAGGGAATTTTCTTGCTGAGTCAGAATTCCTTACTGGGGTAGTGCAATAGCAAAATATGTCCCGTGTAAAGTCTCAGTCTTGCCCACAGTAATTAATATAATTTATTTGTACCCAAGACCATATTAGGGTTGCCAATCCTCCAGGATTGTCCTGGATCTCCAGGAATTGAAGATTAATCTTGAATTAAAGATTATGTTGTGATGAAACCTCAAGGAATACGTCCAACCAGGGCCAGCTCCAGGCACCAGCCCAGCAAGCAGGTGCTTGGGGCGGCCAAGGGGAAGGGGCAGCACGTCAGGCTCTTCGGCAGTGGGTCCCTCTCAGAGGGAAGGACCTGCCACCGAAGAAGAAAGCGGTGCGGTGGGGCTGCTGCCGATCGCGATCGCAGCTTTTTTTTTTTTTTTTTCGCTGCTTGGGGCGGCAAAAACCCTGGAGCCGGCCCTGTGTCCAACTGAAATTGGCAACCCTAGACCATATCAAAGTTTCAAAACTGTTTTTTCCTGCCTTTCTATTTCACAACAGATTTTTCCTCTCTTTATTTACTCATCAGTGTCTGATTTTATTAAATCTATTTTTAATAAGAAACTTACACTTGAAAATTTTAAAAACTATGCAAACATTATTTCATTCAAAAGGCCTTTCAGCTTCTTTCATGGTAGAGTGCACTGAAATATCCTGGCCCAGATCTTCAGTTTGTGTAAATCATCAGTTGAAGTCAGTAGACTAATGACAATTTACATGATGTGAGGATCTGGCCTCTTTTAACTATCTGAGATGACCTTTTTTGTTAACCTATGACCCTGATAGGGGTTACTCAAGAGTGAAGAGCAAAATGTGAAAAAAAGCATGTTTCAACAGTATCAGAATAATGAGCTCTCTCCACCAGGACATCCTGAAGAATACTTCCCTCCTCCCTCTCCACCTAGAAAACCTCATTTGATTTGATCACCCAAGGCTTTTCAAACTTCAGTGCTGTCCTGAACCCCAAAGGGAACAAAACACTTTAAATTTTGAGATATTCTAGAGGCATTTTCTGTCTCTGAACCAGTATCTCTTGGAGCCCAGAGGTGTGGGTTTTTTTTACAATTTTTATTTTCTTTCTTTTTTTAATTTATTTGTTAGCAACTCTGATTCGTAGTTGAGCTGGAGTAGATCTTGTGGAATCAGATAAATCTGCTTCACAAAATCCAACACACACACACAATTTGGGGTGTGTATGGTTTTTTGGGGGGGAGGAGCAGGATGAAAGATTGGAGTGGCTGAAGGATTTGTATAGAGTATGTTTATAAGGTTTAGAGTTTGGCTGTTAATGCTTAAGAGTAACAGTATTCCTTGCACCTTCTGCGTCCTCATTCTGCCTCTTGCCATCTTTCCTTGAAATAGATGCAGACACCTGACCTAGTGACTGCTTTGAAATAAGGCTGAGCTCTTTTTAAGAAAGGGATGGCTAGTGCCCCTCCCACGAGGAGGGATAGTGATCAACAAGCTGTCAGCCTCTGAGATTTGGGAGAATAGAGAAAGTGTTCTGCATTGTTTGGAGTCAAGTTCTTTCTAAGGCAGTTACACTCAAAAATTAGATCAACTTAGCTACATTGCTCAGAGCTGTGGGAAAAAATATGCCCTTAATGTGTATTTAGGTCAGTCTAACTCCCAGTGTAGACACGGCCTAGCTACCACCTCTTAGAGAGGTGGGTTAATTACATCAATGAAAAAACACCTTCTGTCGATGTAGTAAGTCAATGTTGACCTTCTGTCAAAGTAGTTAGCATCTAAACTGTGCTTCTGTAGTTGCTCTAGTGTAGACATACCCTAAGCATCTGCAGTCTGCTAGCAGAGGATGCCAGATGCTTATAGGGATGTCTGATGAGGGAATCCTCCACCTGGTATTAACTTTAAATATAACCTGTAGTAAGGAAACAGGCTTCAGTCATATATGCTTATAGCGTCTCGTTGAGGTCATTGCAAAAGCATTCAATTCAGGCCCCTCCCTTAATATGTTCACATTTGAATCTTAATCAGATAGGACAATCCAAAATTAGAAAGATCTGTAACAAGGCTTGTAAAGACTGATGGGTTCATGGCATCCAACGGCCCATTTGTAGTGTTTGAGTAGATTCACCATTTACAGTAGTAACTGTGAGCTTCTGTTTCACTCCCTCAACATCTTCATTCTCATTTTTACTTCGGTCTTATTGTTTATCTATATTATGATATTTGTGCTCAAAAACTTAGAGCACAAATATTGGACTCATTATTATTATCAATAAATAGAAAATCCAGGCCAACTGTTTGGTCTCAGGCACTTGCTTCAAAATCCCAGCTCCCTGCAAAGGCAGGATTGGCAGGCTACCCATTTAAGCAGGGGGAGTTCATTTTACTAGGGGAAGGTATAGTCTTAAAAATATAGTACAAATAATTACAAGAGAGGAAGGGCAATGTTACAGGGATCCCCTTTAGAAATCCTACCATTCAAGTGGCAGGTGCAATTTATACTTGCACAGAAAGCCAGCACAAGGTCTGCACACTACTTAAATCTCCCTTAAACCTCTTTTTGTGGACTCAAGTGTGACTTAATTGCTCCACAGACCTTGTGTTGACCCACTGCGCAGGAATGCCTTTCACCTAAGCTGGTAGATACCAATGTTACTTATGATTAAAATGGCTTATGGAAATCTTTAAGAGTTCAGGGTGAGATTGCATCCATGTAATGGTTGATTCACAGGGTACAGCAGTAGTACAGGTATTTAAATATTTAATCTACTACCACAAGCCTCTGAATGTACCGTGTTGTTGTTTATAATATGCAATGTCACGAGCCTAATTACACTGGTGTAAATCAGTTTTTATACCAATGTGGATTTATACCAATGTAAATAAGACCAAGCTTTAACCCCAGATCTAATTAGCAGTGCCATTTGGCTTTTTATCCTTGTTCCTTAAGATTCAATTGTCCATCATAGCTCTTTGCTAGTCACTAAAGCCTTTCATACTATGTGCATCATTTTTCATTTTTTGGTGTTTATACTTTTCCTATTGATTTCCTGATGATTCCCCTATAGTTCCTGAGTAAAGTAATTACCAGAAAAAGCTTCTGACTTGATTCTACTTCATTTCCCTCTCTAATTTCTGTAATTTAGAGTTGAATATTTTATGTTTTTATGCTTCCACTTGAAGTGTTAATTCCTTAGGGATTGAAAGAGTTTACAAACTTATCAACTGGTGAATGGGAACTCATGTACATAACACAATGGGTGACATCTGAGGGCTGCTGAGAGCTAGGCATGCTAGGTACAGAAGGTAACTTACAGGAAAAAGTTCAAGGGGAGTGGTTTAACTGCAGTGCAATGGAATGAGACTTGTAGTCTGTAAGTACAGTTGGCAGCTGGAGCTGCTAACAGCTCCCTAATTCCCTCCCCTGCCCCAGTTCTGGCCAAACTTAGGGGAGCCTCAGGGCTTTTCAACTTGTGTCAGCTAGCTGTGGGACCTTCTCCAACTCTCCCTGCTTGTGACACAGCTACTAGGCCAGGGTCTGCAGAAAGAGAGTGCTTAGAGATTCCCACACACGGAATGGAAAACAGCAGAGAAGCTGCCTTGATATCCACTTTCTTTTTCTCCTGCTCCTACCCATGAGTTCTTCATCCCTTTCAGGAAGGAACAGAGAAGCAAGGTGAGGTAATGCTATGAATGATTCCTGAAATACAGAATTACCTGCCATCTCCAAACTTATTTGGGCCCTAGGCAGGAAACACAAAGTAGAGCTATTATGTCTCCACGTTAGATCTCAGTCTGAGTCTGTGAGAAATGTCCTGCCTTTGGCTTGCCCCTTCTTTCTCACTCCTGATTGGAGGACCTTATCGGCCTCGCCAGACTGAAAGTTGAACTCTACTGCCGTTTTCTAGAATCTTGGACTCCTGCAGCTGCATATGAGGGCTGAGGGGAGAGTGACTGAAATCTTGGTCAATTGTGCCTTGAGGAGGAGGCTAGTAGGAATTCTAATAGGTTTGACATTTGATTCATGTCCCAGAGGACAGTGCATGAGCCGCTCAGTGGAACACTGAAGATAAGAATAAGTAGCAGAGATAGAAAATATCCAGCTTCATGACAAAATCCTACCATGTGCTCTGCTGGAGGAGGAGGACATAGGAGATTTTACCCTTAGTGAAGCATTAGGGGAGGATCTCTGCTTAGCACTCAAGAGTGCCTTCAATAAGCCTGAACACTGCTGTTCCAAAGAGGCATAGTCTTCTGATAACAGGTATGTTTACAGATCCCAACCAGAAGAAAATAGTTCTCAGGAGAGCCAGTTGCTTCTTTTAAAAGAATCATTGAAGTGTTCCTAACACTTCCTCCTCCTGGCTGCTCTGTGCTATCCTGTTCACCTCTCTGATGCCAACTCATGACTGGTGCTGTTCTGCTTCTCTTGAGCCCTCCTAGGCTTGGTCCCTTTGCCCAAGTACAAGGTTTTATTGAACAGAAATTTGGAACAAAATCTGGCAGTACAATGCCTCGTGTGTGCACATGAGAGAGAGAGAGAAGGAGAGAGAGCACAGGTAAATTTATAGGAAAGAACAGAACAGGAGTTTAAATGAAAACCCTGCAAAACTGATAAAAGACACACCTGGCCAAATACAGCCAAATACAGCCACTGGGTATAAGCAGTCACAATCTCAGCTGCACCTACTTATACTGGGACTGAATTTGGGGCTGATATGTTTCATGTAAACCAGTGTAATTCTGTAGTAACTATTGAAATCATTAGAGTGACAGCAATGAAAACCAGTAAGATCAAAAAGCTTGATCACTTTAAAAGTGATTTCATGTAAACTACAGGAAAAACAAGGTGGTTATATTTTTACTTTATGAATGTCATCTGTATTTGGGGGATGGAAGGGTGAGACTCTAGAAGAGCTTGAGAGGGAGCTCTAGAAACATCCCTGCACTATCTTTCTGCAAACAGAGCACCTGGCCTCAGATTGCTGTATCATTCCTGAGAGGAGTACATTCTTTCAGATGACTTTACATAGCATTTGCAACACTGATATGTGATCTCAGGATTCAGGAAGTTCCTCTGATGGGGAGAAATTTTTCACTCTGCATGTTAGATGGGACCACAGGAGGAGTAAGGGGACCTGACATGAATAAAGATATCAGAACCTGGATCTTTAACTATTAATTGCATTTTGTTTATTTAGTTTCAGGTTTAATTAAACTGGCAATTCCTGTCATGGTCATTATGGTGATGTTATCAGAAGATGTGGTTTAATTGTTCCCTTGTTAAAGTTCATATCATATTCTATTTTATAAATATTAATAACAGTGACAAAGCCACACAAGTATGTTTAGAAGCCTATGGGTACTAGGTTAAGTATTTTGACACAGTTATTCCCACTGTATGTGTGAACAGGCAGCTCCAATCCCTGTGCTGTTATTAGAAAGTATTATTTAGTTGTTCCCTTGTTAATGTTCATGTCACATTCTCACTGGGTCACAGGAGCTGAAAAATAAATCTGGTAAAACTTTTCTGTGCTTTAATTATTCCCAATACTATGTCTGTGCTTTTGTACAAGGCTTGCCAGCAGGATTTAATTTCATATGGTGGGAACACTTAAAAACTGAATTCCTGTTTTAGAAATATGTGGGGCAGATTCTCAGCTGTTGTGAATCAATGTAGCTCTGTTGTTCATTACTGCTGATCTGATCCATTCCTATTCCTGGCAATACCCCTACAGTTAAAATGGGAAATATAGCTAGAAAATGATATTTGTTCCAGAACTGGCATGGACATTTTAAATGCATTCACTGTAACCTGTGCTTGGCAGGAAAAGCCAAGGTTGGCACTGGCTACTTCCCCTTTTTCCTGTGTGTGGGGGGGTCATGCATCAACAATAGCTCTTTGTGGTTGTAAAAACAAACTAGCTAGCACCAGCTTTAATAGTTTTTTTTTTTTTAATAAATGAAGGGCAAATTCACTCTGGGTTATACCATCTTCTTCTGGAGTAAACCAGGGTGCAGGTATCCTATCTGCAGAAAGTTAGATGGGGTAACGTTGCTGTGGAACAAGGTGGTCCACAGAAAACCATAACAACCCAATAAACGAGTGATCAAATTTGTTCAGGGAGAGGGCAATGCAAAGGCAGTTGGGGGAAAGTTCTGATACAATACTTCCTTGCTACAGCATTCACTGGTGGGTTTCCAGTCAAGCCCCTGGCATGATTTAAAGTGGTCCCTCTGTAACTAACCATCAGAACCCCTGATAAAAACAACAAGGAGTCCAGTGACACCTTAAAGATTAACAGATTTATTTGGGCATAAGCTTTCGTGGGTAAAAAACCCATTTCTTCAGATGCATGGTTTCTGGCTCCATTCATCTGAAGAAGTGGGTTTTTTACCCATGAAAGCTTATGCCCAAATAAATCAGTTAGTCTTTAAGGTGCCACTGCACTCCTCATTGTTTTTGTGGATACAGACTAACATGGCTACCCCTCTGATACTTAGAACCCTGGATTTCGCTCTGAGAGGGTAGAAACACTGCCTTCCATCCCTTAAGGATGAAACCCATGATAAGAAGAGTGCAAGGGGTTTGGATGGAGGTGCCAGTTTGGGTGAATTTCACCCTAAGTGTTTTGAGTTAGCTTGAACAACACACAAAGCATCAGCTGCCAAGTCTGTTGCTATCTGCTACAACTGGGAGGGGGGGGGAAACTTTTTGGGGGAATGCAAATTTTTTCTTAACATTTGTTTTTTTTCTAAATTGTCTAAACACCAGCACACACACACACACACACACACACACGCACACACACACACCAGGAAAATTTAAACAAATCTGAATAAAATGAGAATTTTTTTTGGAAATATTTAGCAGAAAATACTTAACATTTTCTGAGCTGATCTATTATTTATATTGTAATCTCCAATCTTTTACTTGTTATGCACTTTTCACAGTTGGGTTTCAGAAAGACTGAAAATCATTTTCTGTATGACCATTTTTGGGATTGGATTTGAAAACATAAAGAGACAGATTGTTAGATTTTTATTTCTATGAGAATTAGGCACCTAAACCCTTCGAAAAATGAGCAATGAAAGATTGATAGACTTTGGGCCAGATTTTTAAAACTGTGTGGCCTATTAGATAAGACGTTGGAGTGGAAACCAAGAGACTGAGGTGTTCTATTTCTAGCTTTGCCACCTACTCACTTTGTGACTTGGGGCAGTTATTTATGGCATCATTTTCAGAGGTGGAGCTGCAGATGTTTGGTATCTCTGAAAATCAGGCCGTTAACCTTGCTATGCATCAGTTTTCCCATCTATAAAATGAGTATAATGATGCTTATCTACCTTTGTAAAGTGCTTTAAACTATAGGGATGAAAAGCACCGTACCATAGGGGTACCAAGTATTGTTATTAGTACTTATATTTTTCATTATTAACATTCAGAAGCTCCTGTTCTTCTGATCACACCATCACACTATACTTCACCTCCTCAGTTCCCTTTACTGCCTTTTTCTGTGTGAACCTAAAATTCACCAGCTTCACTTTTAAGTTTACACTCAGCTCTGCTCTGGCTGCTGTATAATATCTGATGTTCTTTCTTGCCCCCTATGCCCCTAACCCTTTCTTTCTTTGTTGCTCCCTTTGTCCCCAGCAAAGCACTAAAGTACATGCACAACTTTAAGCATACAAGTAACCCCATTGACTTCAGTGCATATTACACATGTGTTTAAAATTACACACATGCTCATGTGCTTTGTTGGATCAGAAACTTTTGTCTCCTCCAGTCTTCAATCCATTTTTTGATTTGCTTGAAATAACATCCCTTTTCCCCTGTGCCAAGTATTGCATTCTTCCACTTAAAACCATCCTAAGAACCCACTTCTTTTGCCTTCATTACCACTATCGACTTCCATTGCTCTGCTGTCTATTCCTTTCCCCTTTGCTCTGACACAGCCCCTACTTTAGAAGAAAATTCCAATTTTACATGATTTGCTCACTATATAAGGCATCCTTGTAGGTGCTGTGAATGTTCTATTTTTACTAACATGTAAATCTGTTAGTCTGTACCTATCTTAGGTATTTCTAAGACACTTTTCACTGTAGTATGTAAGTGCTGAATAGCTAACCTGCTGTGGTTACCTTGAAAACAGAATTGAAATTACTCACCAAGTATTTCCCTTGATTCAATACAGATCCAGCTCCATCCCCTGCTACTTTGCAGCTCCTTAAGAATATGTAATTTTAACCCTGGAAAATAAATCTTCACACTTATAGAATCCAAGTTAATTGTTAAGAATATTGAATCTCCTAGTAGGACTTCTCTCTCCCTCCTCCCCCTCAGACAACAGGACTCCAAACTCATCAGCTGTTTTTTGACCCCACACCCCACCCCCGCCCCCCAAAAAATCCTAGTCATATCCCCCTTCTTGGACCAATTAGTAGAAAATCATCCAACTGACACATTATTACAACTTCTGCTTTCTGCACCACTGCACATGAGCAGAGTTGTAGAAAAAAAATTAATTTGAAGATACAATTATTAACAAAGAATGTTTCTTCATAATTAAAAGTTAATAAATGAAGAATGGTTTCAACATTATTCTTGCTCACATGGACTACATCTATTGCTTTTTCTAATAGTATATAGGAAAATAAGCAACACTCCAGATCAATAAAGTCATTTACGGACCTGACAACATATTTGAAAGCTAAAGAATTTACCTAAACTTCTCCAGGACTCTTTCAAGAACCACGCTCATTAATAAATGTGGCATCTGTATTAATGGGAGCTTTGTAAAGAGTACATACTCTGGTCTTAACTCCTTTTTCCTTGTAATCTATTTATGGATGTGGCACTATTGGTTTTTTTAATTGTGAGCATCAGTGACTAAACTCCCACAAGATATTTTAAAACTATCTTTTAGACCTTTCAAGGAATGTTTCATCATCTGAGCAATAACACAAACACCAGACGTTAATCTACTCCAGCTGTTCTTAAACTGTGGTCCATAGACCGCCAATGGTCAACAAAATCCTCCTTAGTAGTCTGTACATAGAAATATTTGCAGGACCAAATAGTGGTATTAGTTTGTTGAGAGTGGATGTGGCCTGTGTGTGAGGATCTCTCTCTTATGAATTGGTCCACTGAAAGAAAAAGTTGGAGCAGTCAGATCTATCCCAATAACTGATATGCTTGATGCCCCTTAACATTGCCTTTCTTCTGCCTAAGTGGTCACTGGGCACACTGTGCTCTAAATATTTATGACAGAATCTACAGCTTGTTTGTTAAATATATTAGGCCAAATTCATGGCTCATTTTGGAACCCCTCTTTAACAGCATTAACTGTTATCCTTACTGTAAAACACTCAGAACACATGTGGTGCTCAATAAATAATAGCATCACTGAAGTAATTTCAATGTCTCTCCAGGCTTAGGTCTAATAATTATTGAACTATTGATCCAGTGCTTTGTCTCGCTTTATGAACAAAGTCTGGATTCTCACCAGATTTTGAATTTATTTTTTGGATCTGCAATTACAGATGAGTGGTCTAGTACAAACAAAATAACTGACCCATCCTTTGAAATCAGTGGAATTAAAACTGTTTTTAAGGTTCAATACAAGTCTGCTGTTTTCATTCATTTGTTTCATACATTTTCAGATGCCTCTTCACAATTTTTTTCTCCAGCAGTCTAACATTTTATTCTTGGGGGGTTATTTGGGTATATTGGATCTTTCACAATTATGGCTTACAGCTGTCTTTCTGGACATTGTCTTACCTTCAATCTTGTTGCCGTTTTCTTTCCTTGAAGCTTTTTAGATGAGACTCTAGAGACCTTCCATCCTGCTTTTTCAAGGTTAACTTTAGTAAAAGAAACTTCTCTCATGCGGGCAATATCCAATCAGCTGGGGTTATTCCATTATCCCAGTTTTGTGCTTTATACAGTTCTTTTAGAAGTGAAGAAATGCCACTTTTTCACACTTCCCAACTGAAGTCCCATTGCTCCCCAAAGTTCATATCTTTGGTAGAATTTGTTGGCTTTAACTCATACAACCAACTGGAACTCTTATTTTAATCAGGTCAAGAAGAGATTGACACAAATTATGTTATGGGATGCAAGGAAAATGTGAGAACTATCACGTTAAACTGAGTTCCTTTCTCTTTTCCCATGTAGACAGACTAATATATACATGTCTTCCTGTGGGAAACTTTCTTATAACATAGTAGCTTAAATAATACTATATTATTATTATTATTACTATATTAGTGCTAGATATAGCACATTCTGATTGGTGGTTTACCGAGGGGAGCCAGAGTATTTCCTAAATACAGGATGGTCTGACTGGATGATTGGGGTGGGCTTGAGTACAGTTTTTCTGATTAGTGGGTTTGGGAATCCTGGGATAAAGCATGCTCTGAAGTGTGGATAGTAGTGAAATATTGAGTTGAACAAGAATATACCCCAAGGTTGTGATTGGTGAACAGAGGGGGCCCAGATTATAGGAGATGATCATTGGTGGATGGAACACTAATGGGAGCTAGGCTGTCCCCATATATGGGCTGTGTTTAGTGCATTGGGAAATTCCTGACTATAACACATGCTGATTGTAGGTTTGCTCTGCTATACCAAGGGGAGCAGAGGTATTACCTGAGTTTAGGGAGCTCTGAGTGTTGGATTCAGATTTTTATATTGGGGGAGCAAGACTATCCTCTAGATACAGCTGACATTTCCAGCAGCACCAGGACTGAGTTGAAGGTTTGCTATCCCTCCTTTATTCCAAGCCAGGTCCCACTTCCGCTGGACCAGAAGGTTCCTGGGAGAGTTCATAAGCCTCCAGATCCCGGCACCACAGTTGCCAACTTTCACGTGGTAAATAAGCACACCAACTTTCACAATAAGCCAAAAATCAAGCTAATCCCATTTCAAAACAAGCCAATCCTTAAGAACCCCAACACTCTATGTGATTAGATCCCCCCAGCATGCAGTCTGGGACTGTGGTGGGACTGCTGTGCACCCCTGACTCTCTCCCCTCTTGCCCCTGCTTGCTGGGAGCCAATCAAAAAAAAGGAAGCAACAAGCTGCTACAAGCCAAAAACTAACCAACAAGCAACTCACAAGCCAATTAAGCCAAAAACAAGCCCAATTTCTGCGGGTTTTTTTTGTTTTTTGTGGGTTTGGCATGTCTGCCCGGCACAGCCACAGATGCCAGACCCCGCAGGACTCAGGCACTGGAGTGAGTGAGGGGGCCTGTGCCTTCTCCTCCAAACCTAGAACCCCCATTTTTTATTCCCTCCTTCTGATTTGTCTTTTCCCTATTTAGATTGTACATTTTCCAGTCCAGAGACCAGGTATTTCTATTTGTCTGTAATATTCTAGCACAATTTTGGGCATTGGGTAAAGAACAAATAATCACAATTGCATTGTTATTGACAGGATACGTTTTTTGCCAATCTATTTCACTCGCTTATAATTTTTTCTGTAATTCACTTTTCTCTATAATGTGTCTAGCTGCTATTTAGACCAGAATTCCCATTTACCTTTAGTGTGAAGTACTTGCTACTGTGTGATTGAGAAACAGATTTTCCCCTCCTTAGGTAAGCTGTAGCAGCAATGATTCAGCATGTCTGATGACTAGAAATAAATCATCTCAGTTTTCACCTTTGACTTGTATAATTCTGCAGGGAAATGCCTAAATGCCAAGCCATTTTTAATAAATATGTATGGAGTCACTTAGAGCCACTTCAGCACCTTACATTTCTGATGTAACATTACTCTTCTGATAATTACCGCTATCTTTTCTTTTAAGGCAAATAGGAAATTCTTTTGCTACAACATAATTGTACTTCTTACAGAGGATGCAGTTAAATGTTGTATTTTATTGTTTTACAAATAAACAAGATGTTAGCAGTTTCCCTTATACTCATGGTAGGAAATACAGGTAGGGCTGTATTTCTGTACATCTTGCCATTACCAATAATAATAATTATTACCATCTGTAAAAAAAAAAAAAGGTAAAAATGTTTTTACTGCATCGATTATATGTTATGCATGTCAAAAAAAAAAGACCATGAAATGAATACGAACTTTAGACTAGTTTTCAGTTGAATGTACCACGCACCTTTCATACTGTTCAAACTGTGTTGCATCACAACAGATTTATCCTTCGAAGGAGTTCCCTGTAATTTTATCAGAGCCTGAGGAACATCTCTGTTTGTCTATGTTTGTCAAAATCAAGGACCTCCACCACGGAATCAACATCTTGAACAATGCACGCCCCACCAACGAGCTGAGTACTCTAAATCTGTTGCACTCTTAGGCCTGGTCTACACTGGCGGGGGGGGGGGGGGGGATCGATATAATATACGCAACTTCAGCTACAGGAATAGCGTAGCTGTAGTCGACATATCTTATTTCGACTTACCTCCCATCCTCACGGTGCGGGATCGATGGCCGCGACTCCCCAGTTGACTCCACTACCGCCATTTGCCCTGGTGGAGTTCTAGAGTCAACGGGAGCATGTTTGGGGATCGCTATATCGCGTCTAGATGAGACGCGATATATCAATCCCCGATAGATCGATCACTACCCGCTGGTCCGGCGGGTAGTCTGGACGTACCCTTAGTTCTGAACAGGGAGCAAGACACCAGTACCTTTGCATGACAGTGTAATGCTCCAAGACTCGGCAAACAAAATGGCCTTAAACAATCATCTTAGTTAGATAACCTAGTAAATCTTCCTACTGGAGTAGTAAATTTCATGGGATTGGTACTGTGGCCAAAAAATAAGTGGGTGACTAAACTCAAGTCCCTAAATCTAAATGTAGACACCTAAATAAGTGACCTAAACAAAGTGCTGATATCAATGAGAACTACAGGTCCTCAGCACCTCTGAAAATTAGGTAACACATTTAGGTATCTACATATGGTTTTAGGTGCCTGAGTTTAGGCACCCAACTTTGATAATGTTTGTCCATGTCTTTATTTTTGCTGTTAGGTATTTTGTACAAATATTAAACAATAACTATGGGAACATCTACCATACACAGCCCTTTCATTTGGGCTATAATTTAATTTGCAATGTAATGCCTCTGGAAATCAAAGTCTTCCAGGGCCAGAAGAACTGATTCAGAAACATTAACTGCTGGTGTCTATTTTAAACCATATCTTTAATGTTCTGAAATAATAATTTCACCACAGCAAACTAGGAAACTATGTGGCACTAAAAACCCCAAAGGCCCTTTCCTTAAAACCAAACAAATAGTAACTGAGACCATCACCTCACGTCCATTCTGTAATATCTCAGCCAACTGACTGACTCCACTCTTATGAGTGTACTTTTTGTCCAGTGCATGCTTGGTGTATTCAGCACACTTGCTTTAGTTCTCATGTGTCCTCCAGCTCCCTTCCCCTGCTCACTGGAGGGACGGGGAATACGTTAGAGGTTTTGGACTGGTTTCTGATCATGCTTACACCTCAATGTACAGGGTTGGCAAAAGGATTCTGGTTAGAGTTAGTGAGATGATACACCAACATCAACTGGCTCAGCTTGCATAAAAAGATACATGCATTGTGGGGGTAATACATGGACCACCTGCTGAAGAAATAGAGTCCAGCTGTATGTTCCTTCCTGTGTTAACAATTGCTTTGCATCTCTTCACATTGGTTTACGCTATCAAGGATCTTCACTGGGAAAAGGGCTAGAGACTTGTTTTTGTATTCTTTATAATAAATGAAAGTGGGGATCCACCTTTACAGTTACCAAACACTAGCTCCATTAACAAGGGTCTCATACAACCCCTGGGACTCCCCTCTACTGAGTGGTTATCTCCACAGTTCTATTCCACAATCTGTTATCTACTCCACTCTGATTGCTGTGATACCAAATATCACTCCTGGAAGAAAGGAACATGTTTTAGCCCCTGGGATATGGGGGTGAGGGAGGAGGGAAGCATTCTATAAGCTGGCTATATTAAAGGAATGCATGTGTCAGCATGGACCTAGAAACATTTATCATGTTTCTCAGGAAGTAGAGTTTCAGTAACAATGTGTCTGAAATGCTAGTTTTAATGTAAAGTGTGTTGGCCTAAAAGAGAGGAGATGCCTCCGCCTCTTGAGCTGGACATATATTTCCTCAGTAAATACAGGGACTTGTCATTTCTTGCAGTTTGCTGATTTGTATTTCTTAGCCTGGCCATCTATGATTTGGGGAGAATGGGTGGGGGGAGGTCACATGAGGTTTATGTGTGGGGGAAGTTGTTTTGTTTTTCTTTATCTCAGTGCAATGACTAGTAAAAATAGTATGTCAAAGCCCAAATAATGTCTCATCTCATGACGAAGAGAGAAGCGGGAGAGAGTAGATCCATTCTCATTAGAACTAAAGGAAAATGGGGGGGAGACAAATTGTAGCAAGAAGTAGAGAATCTGGATGAGTACCCTGAAAGGGTGTCTCTGCAGTTAGTGACATCCTACACAACTAAACAAAGTCATTTGGCTCTTCTGGCAAAAAAAACCCTCCAAACTGAGGGAGCCTGCATTGTTCTTCCTTCAATGTGATTATAGCAGGAGGCTTTTCAAGACTAGTACAAATATAAACATTGAATAAGAGCTAGATTTTGAAGCTGCCAGCCCCAAGCCTGGGTCAAACTACAAAAATCATCTTATATGCCTATGAGTTTTTGAGTCATTAGATTTCATGTTTTCAAGCTTTTCTCCAAAACTGTGAGGGCTATAAACATATTGTTATATGAAAGCTGTGATTCACATGTAATCAAACAACTCTGGGAACTGGGGCTTTTAAAAAAAAAAGTTGCAAGACTCATGATAAAATCATGAGTGCTGGCAGTACAGCTCCTATACTGTTCAGATGTCTGAGGGAAAAATAACTGTTTAAGAACCAGGACAAGATCTAATGTTAGCTTCATTGGCGAGGGATGAAAACAGACCTAATGCAATGTTTCATCAGACCTGCAACCGAAGTGGTGTCCAGCTGGTGTTTCCCAAGGCTCTAAATTGTGTGACTGCTAAGATAATTTGTATTTGATTATGAATTGAAAATATGTTCCCTTGGCCACTCTGCTATGAAAAGCTGAATTAGCCCTGTTGCTAGAGGACCCCACCTCCTTTACAGCCCCAGGAGGAGCTCTGACATGAACAAAATGCCAGAAGCCTTCTGAGCAGCTGCTCTCCGTTCCCTGCTGAGGTTACTCAGTACCTCCCCTGCAAGCCATCTGCTGCATTGCAGAAGAGGGCAGAAAGAAGGCTACTCCATTGTCTTTTTCACTACCCTGGCAAAGGAAGAGAGGAGGTCATCTGGCTACCTGAACTTAGAGGAGTATCTAGCAAAGAATGGCTCTCCTCCTCCACACCCATCCAGGGCAGTCCTATAGCTGGGAAAAAGAAGAGATGCTAGGAACTAACACTAGCTATGGGTCCCTGATTTTCTGCTGCAGCTCCAGGCCTATGAATCCCCAGAAGGGACTTACAGGATTCTTTCTGATTCCTTTGCATTGTGTGACTGGTGCAAAGGGAGGTCTCCCTGGACCTTTTCAATATAATGTGTTTAGCTCTCAGGCTGAAATAGATGGACAGCACTCTCCCACAGACAAAGAAACTGCTCAATTAAGTTCCGGTTTCTTCATGAGAGGCTTTTATTTTTATTTTGTAACTTTCTGTGGAGTTAACTAACACTGGTGAGGTTTTAGATGGGTAATAGTCTCCTTTCGAATGCTCCTTCAATAAGATCACCTATCCTGTTTTGGCTGCAACTGATTCCCCATTTACAAATTCAAAATGGTGATGATTCATCATTAGATGAGAGGTGTCATTTCAGCTATTTATGTGAAGCAAGAGTGACATCTAGTAGTCAATTATGGCAAACACAGGTGTGTGCATACTGGTGATTATATTTCCTGTCCAGTAATGAAATACAATAGCACTACTTCACTTCTATTTACAGTGCTTAGCACCATTCATGTGAAGAGCTTAACACATTTTCCAGACAATAAATAATTAAGCTTTAAAACACTATTGTGAGTTAATTAGGTATTTTTATACCCAGTTCTGTTTTACAGAGGGGTAAACAGAGTGGTTAAGTGATTTGCCCAAAGTCATGCAATTATTATGATGGAGGAGCCAGAATCCAAAAGTCGAGACTAGAGTTCACTATTCTTAGCACTAGTTTATATTCAGTTCATTCAACTCTGAGGATACATCCTAAACCTCCTTTACCTACTTGACTTGAACCCTATTATTCTTCCTTGGCATAGAGATTTGAAAAACTGCTGAATTTTGGTATATTGGTATTTTCTATGTTCAATCCAGGTCCTCACCTGTAGTTGAAGGGCAAGCATAACACGTTATGCAAGGTGATTTTGCAGTGCAGGCCTCATGTTTGTCATGGCACACCCCTGCTGCTGTATGTAGAGCCAGTCTCACAATGTAAATTTGAACAGTATGAAGACTGTTTTACTTACTGATCCTAACAGTCCCAGAGAGCCAAAATGGCATTCAAGGAATCCCAGCCACATCTCTTTCCTCTGGTCCTACCCTAAAACAGAAGCAGGAATGGGAGGGGTGTACAAGCTATTGCACAACCTAAGGATCTCTGTTGTGCTGGGTTGACTTTTTTTAGGAGCTGTGAGGCCAATCTTACAACCAGAATCTTCTCTAGAATCTGGTTCACATGGCTATACAGACATATGGATATACATTCTATGTTTTAAAATTTTCAAATAGTGTAGGCACTGAAATCCACATTTAGGCACCTCAATCAGTAGTCTCTGAACATCTGCAGCTCCCATTAATTTCAGTGGGAATTGCACATGTTCAACACCCTGAAAATTATGTGTATTACTGTAACAACTAGGAGCCCTAGTCATGGACCAGGACCCCATTGTGCTAGGCTCTGTACAAACACAGAACAAAAAGATGGTCCCTGCCTCCAAAGAGCTTTAAATCAGGCTACCTATTCAGGTATCTACATAAGGATTTAGGTGCTTTGGATTTGGGTACCCAAATTTGAAAATGTGAATATGTAAACTGTGTGTGTGCGTGCACATTATTATTTATTTGTATTACAGTAGCACCTAGAGTCCCCAACTGACATTGGGGCCCCATTGTGCTGGGTCCTGTACATACACATACTGAGAGTCCCTGCCACAAATATCTTACAATCTAAGCACATAAGACATAAAATAATTAGGGGGAAAGCACGACTATTATCCCCATTTTGCAGACTGAGACCTGAGAAGAGATTTAGACCTAGATTTTTAATAATATTTAAGCTCCTAAATCAGTTAGGTGTTGCAATGCTGAGTGCCACCACACTTTTAAAAATGTGGGCCTAAATAAATTGCCCAACATTGCAACCCCTGAATCCCAGTCCAGGGCTGTAATCCCAAAACCATCCTTTGTGTGTGGTTCCCAACAAATTTCTTCTGAGCTTCCTTTTGCGATGGTTCTGTGGGTGATCCCTTTCAACCTCTTCTTTCTATGTCTGCTTGCACCATGTTACAGAAGAATTGTCCCATCTTTCCTTTATTTCTGTTTACTTTCTCTCCCTCTCTCTTTTCCCCCACTTCTGTCCTGTCCTGTGTTCTTTTTTTTTTATTATTCCTTGCTGTCTTCCACATTCTCCACCCCGCCCCAACCCCCGGTATATTTGTGTGTGTGTGTTTTCTATTTTTATCCTCCCTCGTCCTGCCCTTCCTTTTTTGTTTTTATGCTCCATCTCCACTGGTGTCTCTTCCCCATGCCTTTGATGCTCTTATGCTCACATTATTTCTTCCCTTCCCTCATGCTGTTCCCTTGCCTTCCTGTTCCATTTCTATCTTCCTAGTTTTCCACATAGGCAGTTCAGAAAATGTAGTGCTGAATTTGCAGAGAGATTTTTAATTTTTTTTTTCCAATTCAATACTTTTAATTATTTTTTTTCATTTAGTAACTCTTGTGAGAACTTGATCAGTAATATATTCCAACAGAATCAGGAACGTGCTTTTTAACTTGCAAAATATGTGCAAGTTGGCTGTTCAGGTAACTATATTACTTGAATGATACCTTTTTTGTAGATTTTCTGGAAGTTCTTTGAACTATTTCACCTTACTCCAAGTTATCCCTTTTTACAAAGTTCAGCTCTTTCAATAGTATCCCTTATGATCTCAGAGGTAATCAAAATAATTATTTAATCTATAATCCCATATGCAACTTTCACCATTCACAGCAATAATGTTGATGGGATTGTAACCTTTTATCATTCAAGTACTTCCCACTCTCTCCAACCCAGTACTTAATGCTTTCTTTATTTCTATTTTTAGCAAAACCTTTTAGCCCAGCTCTGTTCCGCCTCCCTCCTGTTCATAGAATCGTAGGACTGGAAGGGACCTTGAGAAGTCATCTAGTCCAGTCCCCTGCACTCAAGGCAGGACTAAGTATTATCTAAACCAGTGGTCTCCAACCTTTTTACACCCAAGATCACATTTTGAATCTAAGGGCAACCCAGGATCTACCCCACCCCTTCCCTGAGGCCCCGTCCCTTCCCCAACGTCCCACCCTGCTCACTCCATCCCCCGTCCCATCACTCGCTCTCCCTCACCCTCACTCACTTTAACCGGGCTGGGACAGGGGGTGGAGGTTCAGCAGGGGGTGCAGACTCTAGGCTGGGTCCCTGGCTTGAGTCTGGGACAGGGGGTTGGGGTGCAGGAGGGGGTGAGGGGTGCAAGCTCTAGGAGGGAGTTTGGGTGCAGAAGGGGGCTCTGGGCTGGGCCACAGTGTTGAGGTGCGGGGGGGGCAGGGTGCTGGCTCTGGGAGGGGGGTCAGAGCTGGGGCTTGGGGTGCAGGAGGGGGTTCAGGGTGCAGGAGGAAGTATGGGGTGCTGGCTCTGGGAGGGGGTTCAGGGCTGTGGGTTGGGGTGCAGGAGGGGGTTTGTCATGCAGAAGGGGGTATGGGATGCTGGCTCCAGGAGGGGGCACAGTGATGGGGGTTGGGGTGCAGCCTCCTGCCGGGTAGCACTTACCTCCGGCGACTCTTGGTCAGCGGCGGGCGCAGCAAGGCTAAGGCAGGCTCCCTGCCTACCCCAATCCCACACCACTCCCAGAAGGGTCCGACACAGCGTGGGGGGCAGGAGTCTCTCTCCGCGTGTGGTTCTTGCCTGCAAGCACCACATCCACAGTTCTCACAGCCAAAGGGAGCTGCGGGTCGATGCTTGCAGGCAGGAGCAGCACGTGGAGAGAGACCCCTGCCCCTGGGTTCGCTGGGGTGCGCTGGCCACTTTCAGGAGCAGCGTGGAGCCGGGGTAGGCAGGGAGTCAGCCTTAGCGGCAATAACACTGCCTGGTCATAGATCACAACTGGGAAATCCTCTAGGATCGACCTGTCGACCACTGATCTAAACCATCCCTGACAGGTGTTTGTCTAACCTGCTCTTGAAATTATCCAGTGACAGAGCTGCCACAACTTCCCTAGGCAACTTAGTCCAGTGCTTAACCAGCAAGATGGTTAGGAAGTTTTTCCTAATGTCCAACCTAAGCTGCCCTTGCTGCAATTTAAGCCCATTGCTTCTCCTCCTATCCTCAGAGATTAAAGGGAACAATTTTTCTCCTTCCTCCTTGTAACAACCTTTTGTATATTTGAAAACTGTTATCATGGTCCCCTTCAGTCTTCTCTCCTCCAGACTAAACAAACCCAGTTTTTCCAATCTTCCCTCATATGTCATGTTTTATAGACCTTTAATCATTTCTTTTGCTCTTCTCTGGACTTTCTCCAATTTGTCCACATCTTTCCTGAAATGTGGTGCCCCGACCTCGACACAATACTCCAGTTGAGGCCTAATCAGCGTGGAGTAGAGCAGAAGAATTACTTCTAGTGTCTTGCTTACAACGTTCCTCCTAATATATTCCAGAATGGTGTTTGCTTTTTTTGCAACAGTGTTACACTGTTGACTCATATTTAGTTTGTGGTCCACTATGACCTTCAGATCCCTTTCCGCAGTACTCCTTCCTAGGCAGTCATTTCCCATTTTGTATGTGTGCAACTGATTGTTTCTTCCTAAGTGGAGTACTTTGTATTTATCATTATTGAATTTGATCCTATTTACTTCAGACCATTTCTCCAGTTTGTCCAGATTATTTTGAATTTTAATCCTACGCTTCAAAGCACTTGCAACCCCTTCCAGCTTGGTATCGTCCGCAAACTTTGTAAGTGTACTCTGTATGCCATTATCTAAAACATGGATAAACATATTGAACAGAATTGGACCCAGAACTGATACCTGCAGGACCCCACTTAACATGCCTCTCTAGCTTGATTGTGAACCACTGATGATTACTCTCTGGGAATGGTTTTCCAACCAGTTATGCACCCACCTTATAGTAGCTCCATCTAGGTTGTGTTTCCCTAGTTTGTTTTTGAGAAGGTCATGCAAGACAGTATCAAAAGCCTTACCAAAGTCAAGATATATCACAACTACCATTTCCTCCCAGGCTTGTTACCCTGTCAAAGAAAGCTATTAGGTTGGTTTGACGATATTTGTTCTTGACAAATCCATGCTGTTACTTATCTTGTGTGTAGGGGAGAAGTATAAGCTGAAAGATAATTCTAACATTTCAGTGGTGACTATGTTTGTCTGCAACAACAGCAGTTTTGAGTGGTAATTATTTCAAATGTGCGGAGCCAAATTCTGCTTTGGGGGCATACACATAGCTACAATTGATTCAGTGGGAACTGTGCACACACAGTCATGACAGAATTTGGCCAATGTGAATATGTCTGGCTGTTGAGTAAATGTGTGGTCATAGGTTTGTTGGATGGTGGCTGTTTGAAAAGTATAAATGAAACAGCAACCAAAAAGTTAGCTGAATACACACTGACTGACATTTTTAGTAGTTCCAACATGTCTCTGTCTCTCTCCATTCACTCTAGGAAATAAATCCAAACTAAACACTGACAGTTAAAATTTTTTGTGAACTGGCAGCAAAACCAGCCCTTTTGTTTAATCTTTGACTTAAACCTGTGACTTGGCACACACAAATCAACAAGTTACTTTGCTTCTTGCTTTGTCATTGTGTATTATTACATGCCAAATAATACATCAAGTTCAGTTTTAGGACACAGCTTGTTAGAAATTGATTGCGATATTTAAAAAAGAACTTCTAAAAATGTGTTATTTTTATTTGAAATAGCTGATTCTTGAGTTTTGCCATGCTTGCAGGTTTCAGGTAGCAAACAGAGCTGGCCTTTGCATTTTTGGTCTGGCCTGTAAAACAATCATTTGTTGGTCATTATCCCAAATGCAATCAATTTCCTGCCACGGTTGTCACTTTGAATGCTGTGGGCCGGGCTAGAGATTTTGAATAGAGTCAGAGAGATGATTCCTTGGGATACACCCAATGTTCAATTGATTTATTTTACCTAAAGAGTGTACCTGGGTACAATCTTTTGGTCCATTCCAGCCTTTTGGTGTAGAGCTGGAACCCAGCTGCTTGTTTGTTTTTCAAACATAGCAATTGGTTTGCTTTTTCTAGAATACTTAGCAAAAACAAACAAACAAACAAAAAGAGAGGGCGGAAAGGTTACAGAAACAGGGTTATTGTTTTTTTTTGTTTGTTTTAAATGAAATCTCCATCCACAAAAGGGACTTAGGTGTTGTGATGCAGAGAGTCACGGCACCTAACCTTAGGCACCTTGAAATTCATAGAAACCACACTGTGATCCACAAAGCCTGAATTAGATGCCTATACAATGCATGGGAAGAGATATGTGCCTTAGAATGGGATCCAGAGAGCCAGCAAATTAGGTGGGGAGCTGCCTGATCTAGCCCATAGGAGATGCTGATGAGAGGGGTATTTGCTAAACTGGCCCCTCTTTTGGAGTTCAGGGCCTAAGTCTGGACTGCAAGGAGATGCCTATCTCTGCTTGTGATTCATGAACCAGAGGAAGATAGGTGTTTGTCTGCCTAGATCACATGCCGGGCCTGATCAGATGCTGCTTAACTCCACACAAAACCACAGGACGGAAGAGGAGGAGGGATGAGGCCCTAACCACTAGGCTATAGTGCCATTCCAACTTTTTCTCTGGCACTCACCTGAGAAGTGGCAGATCCCTGTTCAAATCCATTCTCCTCAGCAGGCAGGTGGTGGATTTGGTTATAAGAGAAGTTTTTCTCTCACCTTCCCCCATCTGTTTTATGTTGAGTTAGGCAGACATTGAGCATGTACACCAGATCAGGCCCCACACACCAATTTAATCAGCTGAACACCTACTTTTTGCCCTGGTTCATGAATTCCTCTAGGACTTAGGTGGGAGACAGGCACCCAGCAGCCTGACAGCAGAATACACATTAAAAGGCAGAAACATAGGTGCCTGGTGAGTTTAGGCACCAACGGGGTTTTGAGGTGGCCAAGCAGGAGTTTTGTGCATCATAATAGTGCCTAAAAATGGGACTTAAGGACCGTTATGGATCCCATCCTAAATGCCTTGTGACAGGGTGGCACTTTGTGGGGTAGGGGAGGTTTCTGTCGTTTATAGAGCTCAGTATTGTACGTGGTATGATTAAGCAAGTAAAAGTGATACTGAAGAGAATGAATGATTGTCTTCCTCACTGTTGCTTTATGTCTGTCTATGCATGCAGCACTTTTCTGTCTGAGTTCCTTTCTCCCTGGAATTTGGGAATCAAATGAGCACCAGAGCCCTGACACCTGGGAATCAATTAGGTTGCTTTATCAATTGATCAGAAAAGACTGAGACTAATTGTCCTGGTTTAATTCTGAAAGACTAAGTAAGGCTTGCTAAGGAAAGCAGAGGCTGGCTTCATACAGAGCAGGGTTAGAAAAAGCAGCTTTCCTTATGGGGGTGTTATGCATTAGTGAAGTTGGAAGCTGTAGGCCTCCTGCACCCTAATGCTGGAGCTAAACATTGGAAGTCTGCAGGCTGAAAAGTCCTGGCTGGGGAACCTAAATTTCAACTTGGGGGGTTGTGTTTGGAATATTTTGGTGCACATCCTTTCCTAGCTCAGTGAAGGACATTTATTTCTACTCTCAGCTGTGGGAGAAAGCATGTGTGACTTTTATTTTATGAAAGCCAGACCTACTGCTTGAATAGAGTGTCCCTGAGTCACGCTTCCTGTGAGTTCAGGTTCATATGCAAGTGAACTCTTAAGAAGGCAGTACAGTATTTACCTGGTAAAAATGCTACAACTAGCTATGTTGGGGCTCTCTTTAAAAACTCCTATTTTCCTCCATCTTGATACTTCTTCAGATATTCTCAGTTTGGGCTACAGTTTATTTGTGTCAACTCTGCAAAAAGATGAGTGGTTAACTTCTTAGTTTTAAATGTGTGAAAAATTATATGCCTTTTCACATAGCCAGATTTTTAGATTCTCTCTTGCACATATCAATTAAAAAGATAATTCTTTTCCTATGAAAATTCGCCTGGTGTTTGGGCTTCTGAGATTCTAATATGAACTCAGGGAAAAGTGCGTGAAAAAACTTTTGCACAAATTCAGTAGAAAATGTCTTACTTTCCTATTATAATATTATTTGTAGGAATATATTAAAATGTTATCAAAACTAAAATTTAAATAGAAAGATTGCATCATAGGTGAATAGGCAGTGCAGAACTTACAATGCATTTGAAAAACTAAAATGGTTTTAATATGAGGTGGATTTCTTTTTTTTCTTTTAAAACAACCACAGGGAAATCAGATACCAATACTTGCATTAATGTAGCATAAAGGGCCATGACTAACATACTGTCCTCAGCGGGAGACCTGATTCAGAGCTTATGGCATTTAACAGCAACGTTTCCACTGACTTAAATGGGGGTTGGATCATAACCTGGGAGCATTGGAGAGCTCTACTACCGTCTGGGAAGATAGTACAGTTGCTCCACCCCCCACCTCCTATGCACCCAATCAGTTCTGCAAGTTAGTGAGGGAGGAACTATTGCTCTCGCCACTTCCCTGTCCTTTCATGATCACCCCTTGGGTGACTTGCAGCATAGGGGTGTAAGGAGAGAGCAGTCCTTTGTCAATTTCTCCTCTCTCACTAATACAGCCCCTTCAGTCATACATAGTATCTTCTTTTTTTTTTAAGTCTTATGCATGTAGTTTTATATTTGGCAGCTTAAGCAGTTGATTACATACCACAAAATATACATGATGAGCAGCGTAAACAAATGACTTTTACGATAAGATCCTTCACCTTTTCATTTCCTGACTTCTGAATGGTTAAAATGGAAACATTACATAAAAATAAGGTGTTTTTAATGCAATACATGAGAATGGATGGGCTGGTTTGGATAAGACTTTTTTTGAAAATATTTTCTGAATCTTTACCAGAAACTTAAGTTATGTCCACCTTTAGACCGCTATTTCCCTTCCCGATTTCCTCCACATTTGGTAAAGATCTTTCCAAGTATATATTTCTCTGCTGAGATACATAGACAGAATGACAGCACCTAGCACAGTTGGGCCCCGGTTTACCAGTAGGTCTCCTAGGAGTTATGGTAATACAAATAAATAAGAATAGCAACAAATAAACAGTGTTGTTGTAGCCAAGTTAGTCTCAAGATATTAAAGAGACAAGGTGGTTGAGGTAATATCTTTTATTAGACTTTTTTCTGTTGGTGAGAGAAACAAGAAGAGCTCTGTGTAAGCTCTAGAGCCTCTCTGCCTCACCAGTAGAAGTTGGTCCAATAAAAGATATTACCTCACCAAAAAGTTGATGATCCAATGTGAACTCTCTGGTTGGGTATGTATGAAGTAGATGCTTTGCATTTCTAGAAGAAATACCCAAATCCTGGTTTAGGGAAACACCCTCACTGTTTTCTTCTACTGGAATAGTGCCAAAAGAAAAAAACACAGAAATATTGACTCAATCAGAATAATGATGCAGGTTGAATTCTTTTTTTCTGTTTGTTTTAGCCTATTCTACAAGTGACTGGTAACTAAAAATCAAGAACGTTTAATGTTTACATGATCTAAAATAATGGTATTAGTCTGAACAGCCTACAGTAATTGAAAATTAATCTCTGTTCCGATCAGGACTGAATACATTATTCATTATGGAATTTGCATATGGTCCATAAAAGATCTCGATGTAGATAATACAAACCCATTAATGTGTACCATATAAAGCCATTTTTGCAGACCTGTTGTCCTTTCCCTTATCTTAGCTTTTTCTCACCACACACTGTTTATGGAAATAGCTAGCAAATCTATAGTTTCTTTATCATTCAAAGTATTTGCCATCTATCACAAAGTATTTCATTGATATTTGTATGAATCATCCAGATATATGCAAATAGCAAGAAATTGTTTTAAAAGGTTTATTATGATCATCTTCAAGAAGCCATGTCTTAAGGCAAATAGTGATGATTTACATGATTACAGTCTCTTCTACCAGGTTATTAAATTAATTTCCATGTTAATTAGGGCCCATGGCAATGATTATACTAGCAAACTGCTTTGCTAATTGCATTTTGCCATGTTATTGTATTAGATTTGATATTTTAATACTAAGATCTATATATTGCCAATACCCTATAAATAATACAGCTGATTAACGGAGATAATTCTTACAAGCTCCAGCCCACTATATTACTGTACTATTAAGTCACATTTATAATTTGAAGTTGAACAAATACAGTGAAAAAGTATAACAAGAACTAGAAGCTTTAAATAGTTATTCAATAGTACTGAGTTTTAAACTATTGCCTTGAAGCCAGCTTAGGCTTGATGAAAATAAATGATACTATCCCCCTAAGAAAAAATATACAAAAAAGGTAGTGATCTATGAGCGACAGAACTACTGTACCCAATACAATAAAAACAATAGATGCCTTTTGTCATGCAGGATGCTTTGGATAAGAGTAGAGGCAATAATGAAGTATCTGACTGGCTTCATCCCTCTCCAGACTATTGTGTTCTGTCAAAATATTTCTAGCTCTAAAACTTTAATGAGATTGTGGAAAAGTGGTCCAAAGTTCTGTTTTAGTTTTTGTAACAGTGAACAGAATTTGCTTTCGAAGAGGTTCTTATGTTGCTGGCCCCATTGTTTTGCTTCAACCTCCATTTCATCCTGACACACTGGCCTCATTAGGAAGTGTGGTTCCACTGGACTGGGGATTAGAGGGATTTGCAGGTGTAGTCACTACTATTCTCAGATTGTTTGCCCATCAGTCAGCTGATTGAGGGCCATTTTTTCCCTCCATTTATGCCTGTGGTTTCAGAGGTTTGCTTTTGGCTATATAGGAAGGAGTTATGAATAGGAGCTGGTAGATTTGACTCATTTCTGTTGGGGTCTGAGCAGCCTGCACTAGAAAACATGGTCACCTTTCGAGCTGGGAAGGAATTTTCCCTCCTTTGAATAGAGAACAACCCACCTGCCTTTGTGGTAGGTCGTTCTCTGCAACTACAGAGTCCCTTTCTCTCCTCTTTGTGACGAGTCAGCCATCTCCAGGTTATGAATTAGGACATTTGCCTGGAGTGGTTTGTAAACCCAGAAAGTTGCATTGCTTTAATTAGGTATTAATTTTTTGGCAAAGTCTGTATGGCTGATCAGGTTTTAGTTCTACAAATATGCATGAATAGAGCTTAGAAGGGATGTCTATATAGTCCATGGTGTTGGTAGTAAAAGCACTGGAGTTAGGGATAGGCTCCTTAGCGCTCCTACCTCCTTTCCAAATGCACTGGCTAGCAAAGCTCAACTGGAATATCAGGGGGAATTATCTGTGCCACATATAAAGCTGATGCTCCACTCCCCACCCCGCAAGGAGGGAACAGGTTGTGACTCAGTCACAATGTGGTTTCTGGTCTGCTCCTGGGGCCATACATATGCCAACTACATGCTGCCCCTTGCTCAAGGGTCAGAGACGACTTTTCCTTTGGTGGAACCAGGAGAGGGAAGTGTATATGTATTCCTATTCAAATTTCTCATGCCTTAAACATTACTCTGAATGCATCAAGACTGCATCAATCTGAAGAACTGAAAATTACTAGATCAAATATTATTCACAGTTCCATGCTTAAGACCAGCTGAAGCAACCAAGCATTAGTATGGCACAATATCTGTATCAATAAAGACATATAGACATACTGTATGTAATAATGTGAGAATTATCCACAGGACAACTTCTCAGCCCCCTCGTAGAATAGCACTATTTCTTCATAATTTCAGTTACTAAGTTTGTTCTTTTGAAGAGGTAGAAGCTCTCCTACTACCTCACACCTAGCAGAGCTTCTAATTGTATTTGAGCTCCTTTCTTACTTTGTGGGCCAAGGCTGTAACTATCTCAATTGACAGTGAAGACAGTCCAGCATCAGACACAAATGGGGTGTATTGAACCAGCTCTCCAGTTAATTGACTGGGATATCAACTGGGATACCATCTGGAAGAATGTCAAGATGACTGACAACTTTGTGAAACTTCTCTTTGTGTACAATACAATTGTAAAGCTAAGCTGCTGGACCCCAAAAAGCTCAAGGATAACACCACAGGTCCAAGCAAAAGCTTTCAATGGCAGCAACAGCCAGCAATTCCATTATTGATTATTCATTCAACATCATAATTGTGCGTGGCATTCTACAGGCAAATAACAATATGAAGACTATGTGCTGAGGAGATTACAATTTACAGTAAATTATTTTAACGTGTGCGGGATGTGGACAAGCTTTTCTATGGGGAGAGGTAGATAAGTTCTTCATTAATAAGATACAGTAATGTGTTTGATTAATGTGATGAGGCATCATTAAAAACATTAACATGTTTTTTCTTAATGTTTCTTCCTTCTACCTTCCATTACCCTCACTCACCGGGGACACGATCTGGTGCATGTACTAAAATATAAGGATTAGGGGTTTTTTTTAGTCCATGCAGTAAAATTAAGTCTTATCCTGTGGTCATTTATGTACTTAAGTACCTACTGATAATCCATCTGTTTTGAGTTTGGTGAAGGTACTAAACATTCACTCGGAGCCCTTAGAGAATTAGCTATATTAGTTGCTATGGACATTCAGGATCTATTACCCTGCTATCATGCTGCTTATCTATTAACCTCTAAGGTAATAACCAGTGAGGTAATTACAAGGCACAGGGAGAAATTACTAAATAAAACTTTCCACAATTTTAGATTGGCTTTATGGAAACATTTACAACACGGATAGAAAATGAAAATGTTTATTGAATGTGTCCATCCCAGTCTTCTCTTTATTAACAAATTTATCCATTCATGTCTATCCGTGAATCAGTGAATAGCCCAATAGTCATTCCTGGTCCAGCCTGAGACCACACCTTTTATTTTTTTTCTGCGTAAAATTGAATGTGTACATACGTCATACCTGGATGTCCACTGCCTAGCTATAGCACAGAGTACACACCTTAGGCTGTATATTGTCAGACATTTTTAAGAAGCCCCCACTAAACTCAATGGGAAGTTCTAATAAATAATCAGGGGCATGATGAAAACGTTAGTTTCTTTACATGTAAAGATAAATGGCATTTAAGGAGTATATAATATACATCTCAAATCCAGATTTTTCTATTTAATGAAGCACAGAATCAGTCCCATAGCACAGTGGAGAAGAAACTGTCTTTTAATCTGTGCACTAAAGTGCTTACAGTCAAATAAAGGCACGTGGTGACAAGTGAGTGTAACTGATGATAGAAGGGGAAAAAGAAGGGAGGATGAAAGTAACCATTCGCAATTCGTGGTTATATCTAGACATGTGACAACTAGCTGGTTTCAAGTCTGATGATAGTATTCCATCAAAATATATCACGAGAGAAGTGTCCCATTTAAAAATCATCAAATTGAAGGAATCATTTGATAACTTTTTCCAGTGTCACAATTTTGAAGAAATGTCATGAAAAATGGGTCATAGTTGAAGCTAACTGTTAGTAATTGTATACCTGTCAAATACAAAATGGGTGAAGTTTAGTGCAGCAGTGTGTTCCATCAGGGTGTAGTTGGGATACTTTAGACCCAACAAATCCTGCATTGCAGAAGGGGGTTGTACTAGATAATCCTTGCAGCACCTTCTAACCTTATGGTTCCATGATTCAACAGAAAGGAGACTATACAGGAGGACCCACTGTGCCAATGACCTTGACCTAGCACTCAAAACATAATCATGGATTACAATTGCACCATAAGCAAACAAAATGTCATTGCCACCTCAGGGCAAAAAGCGGGGTGTGGGTTTATCCTCCTTGTTCTACTGACAGGCTTGCTGGATATTGAACAGCTGCACTAAGCTAATTTTCCATGCCATTTGTACCATAGCTGTGCTCTTGTGCCAGTTTGGAGTGTTCACACTATTATAGTCAGGGTAGTAGTTGTGCATGTAATTTAATTGAAAACAAGCTTCGAATCATACTTCACTTCAGAAAAATACTTCTAAAACTCACAGCTTCACAAACAAGGACAGTTCTGGTCTGAGGTGAATCGGCGGGATTTTTAGAGGAGGTGTCTGTGACTCCATATGCTTTATGAAAATATGCTTATGAATGTGAATATGATGTAACTGGAATATGCTTTATGCAAAAGGTCTCTTGTAAGGTATCATTACAAAGCTTATAATCTACTGAGTGTGTTCATCCTATTTGTATGCATGTATCATTCTTGTATCTGAAGCTAGAAATATGAAGTCTAACTCTTAGGTGCTATTGTAATTATGCAAAGTGTGGACCATTAATGGTGGTTTAGAATCTTGATGGTTCCCATTGACTAGGACAATTGGTTGTAAATGGTTTATTAACTGCAAGCCTTCCTGTGTACATACAGGCCAGCTAGTGGGTAATGAAGAATGAGGTCTCATAGCGACATGTGACCATGTCACCTGATAATGAAATCCATCTTAAATCTGGTTAAAAAGGTTATCAAGATAAGCAGTACAACATTGAGGTTGTGAAGGCTACTAAAAACATGAAGTCTGTTTTGAAATCTAGTATCTTGGCCAATTGCAAAAAATTATTTGCCACATATAGATTAGCTTTAGACATTATGGTGATGGGCAATGTTCTGAAAACCTAGATAAACACATCTGATTCCTCAGATTTACAATTCTGGTTAAGAAGATACCATAATGTCATCGGATGCTAGAGCCAGCCATTCCTCGCATGTTAACCATTGGCTTACTAGGGCACACATCACGCTCAACTTGCATCATTTCACTTCTATGGGCACAGCAAATTAGGCCCATAGGAAAATGGAAAAATCAGGCCCATAACATACTTTTTCTTTGTTTGTTTGTTTGTTTGTTTATGGAATTGATTATTGTGGACAGATGTGTGTTTCCTGCACCTGTAGGTCCATGAAATCAACAATCAAATGTAGAGACAGTAGCTTGCAAAAAGAGAAATCATGGTAGACATAATAATACTGGATATAACGATAGCTAAAAAGAAACTAGCATTTAGCTTTCCATATTAATTTTGTTGTATTTTAGGGGTACCTAGAGTATATAGATGGGGGAGGGGAGGGCTGAATCTAAAAGAAATAAGCAAATAAAACTACTTTATATTTCTGTAACATCTTACATCTGAGGATCTCAAAGCACTTTACTCACATTTTTGAACCCTCTGGAGTAGGTAAACATGCAGATGGTGGGAAATGAGATGCAAAGAGGACAAGCCCCAACACCAGCATTTTTGAACTTGTGCAAAGTAGGCACAGATGTCCATACTTTGGCACTTATTTACAAATGGATTGATTCTTAGAGGTGCAGAACAATCACAGTTCATTTATGAAGATGCATTTAAGATGTTTGTCATGCAGTGACTCACAAGACTTTTTGCGGATACAGACTAACACGGCTGCTACTCTGAAACCTGTCACTTAAGACTGCACATCGATAGAGCACGAACTAAAATTCACATCTCTTGACTCTCTATCTTGTGCTTTAACTGTTACCCCTTATTTCCTCTCTTCATAGTTAACGTTCCATGAAAAAATAATTGTTTCAGAAACTTGGAGGACAGTCATTGTGACTTAAGTGAACAATGTTTGTCCTGTACATTGTTTTATTTAACAAGTTTCCTCCCTTTTGACTGTTCGTCTTTGAAGGGATATATAATATTTATATATTGTTATGTTGAGGAACCTTATATTGTACCTAACTTTTAAAATCTTTTTCCACAAAGCTGTGTTTCTGTTATGAATGAATGTTCCATACTTGGTATCAAGAGTTCTAGAACCAGCAGGTCAAAGACACAGCATCTGAAAATCGGTAACTGTTACTTAACTGAACAATGTTTTAAAACCTGCAGCTGTTCCCAATATGTGACCAAGCTGAGTATTTGTTTGATGATCACCCTCAGAGCTGTGTTAATAGATAAGGAGGCTTTGGATATAAAACTGTTAGTCTGCAAATGACTTGCTTGCTGTGTCACTTATTTAATCTGGTAGAACTGTGGATTTTTGTAGTACTATTTTTCTTTCTATTATAAATATTTTCCTTGTAACAAAGGGTTGGAGATTTGAGTGACACAACTTCGTTCTCTCACAGATTGCTTATAAAAATTGATAACCATTTCCTAATGAGATTTTTTTTTCTATATACCCCTATATATGAAAGAATTCAAATGAGTAAGTTAGATAATCATGAGGTTATAGGGGCTGATTTCAGGCAGCATCTCTTGTAACTCACAGCAGTAAAAAAAAAAAATCCATCATTGATCTGTAAATGCTGTAGCTAACTAGAAAATATGATGGATTGCAAATTTAAATATTAAGAAAAATACAAAACAGAGACTTATCTCTCTTCCCTCCCACCCTCCCCCTCTCCTCAAAGGAAAACTCCCCAACTTAATTTAGTATATCATGTTGACTGTGCTGCATATATGCAACAGGCCAACAGTAGTCAAAAGGGAAGGAAATGTTCTGCCTTCTTACTTAACATAGTGTTAATTGTGATGCATGGAGAGTTTCTCCTGACCCTCTGACAATGGTGAGCAGGGCTTTTATTAATTTTAAAGCCTTCAGACAGAAACAGTGCTTCTTTAAATTACTTAGTTTAATATTTGTGCTTTCTTAATGTTTGACAGATTGGTAGCAATTAATGTGTACAGTGTGATTATCCACATAGTGTCAGAAATTACTGGCTGTCCATAGTATGGCTCAGATAGGATGACTTGACCTGACTTAACTTAACTAGAACTAGAATCAATCACAAGGTGACTCTGATGCTGGGGGCAAAACCTAAAATTGCACAGGGCTAATTTTTTTCAAAAGGATGGCCTATTTTATGCAGGTGCAATTTGCACTTGCAAAAATTGCATGTATCTATAATTGAAGGGCAGATCCAAGTCATGTATTTAGAGATGCTATTGCCCAGGTGTATACCTGTAATTTATTTGGCAGGTAAACATAAAATATATATTAAAAGTATGGCTTCAGAAAGCAAGACCAGGCTGCAATCATATTGAAAATAGTACAACTTATTCCACAGTGAATGCAGCTTTTGAGGACTCATTAGCTGTTGTTTAGGCTCTTCCACCATTTTACCAAAATACAAATACTATGCAAATAAAAACAATCCAACATTCTTGAGGCAACAAGATGTCAGTCCAGTGAGATTTATCAGTAAAGCCAGTATGAGATGGTATGACTTTGGTTTACCCAAGAAGACAGCCACTATTACTACTGAAGTTCTGCTGTTAAGTTGGAGCACACAGAAGAAGGGGGAAAAAAAACATCTGATTAATTTTATTGCAGTGATGCTGTTTTTGCAGATCACCTCTATGGAGGAGATTTCCAGAAGCATTTAGTGTTGGCCTAACTCTGCTGTCAGTGAAATAATTTGGAGTCTTCGTATTGATTTCTGAGTAAGTCCAATGTTGACTGCTTTTGCAAATCCCACCCTACAATTAGAAGAACTTTTCAAGTAGAACAAGCATTCCTTTCAAAGAAATCTCCTTATTTCAGTGGAAACTGGCCCTTAAATAGCATTATCATGCTGCAAAATGTTTCCAGTGCTGGTTTGAAATGCATGTAAATTACATCATACTGTTTCAAGACATGCTCTTGTCTTTGGGGACACTTGTATAGTGACTATGAAATCCTAATTTGTTTCTATCTAACCTCCCTGCTAAATTGGAGTCAATTACTTAGTCAGATCCTAAAACTCCTGCATGAAACTTCTAAATACCTTGGCATGTCTAGAGTGTTCTATTTATAGGCTGCACTGTAGCTAGCCATTCTCCAAAGCAGGGCTCTCCAAGCCTGAAGGATGCTGAGCTCTTGTCTACACTTACAATGCTGCAGTGGCACTGCTGTAGCATTTAGTGAAGATGCTACCTATACCAATGTGACAACTTCTCCTGTCAGTTTAAGTACTCCACCTCCTTGAGGGGCAGTAGATAATTGACAGGAGAAGCCCTCCCCTTGACTTAGTGATGTCTACACTATGGGTTAATGGATTTTTCACATCGCTGTGCAATATAGTTATACTGACACAAGTTGGCAGTACAGAGCAAAGCTGAGGATCATTCTGGTTCTGTGTTTAACACTTGTTCTCTGTAAGCAGCTATAGAAATATCCTGGTAGGAGCTACTGTGGAGTAACAAGGCCTGAATTTACTCCTGCAGAATCATCACCTACCAAAGCAGTGTGGAGTGTCGTACAAGGAAATCAAGTCTAATAGTGGTAAGCAAAATGAGGGGGAAGCCTTTTTTCCCCTTTATGTTGTATAAAGAACACCTCCATTTTTCTTCAAAGTGGAGTTTTTTGCTTGTATGAAATGTATGTCTTGTCACTGTGGAAGATTGATGGTAGGAGAATTTATGAAATGATCACATCGGAAAACAAGACAGCAACTTAGAATACATGAGAGTGGAAGGGATAGTTAATCAAACTGTTGGCTACTCTTGGTGATGGTGGTAAACAACTGCTGTATTACAGTGACTATAATTATGGGTAAAGGACGTCTGTGTTAAAGATGCAATCCCTCCATCCCTTCACTAAAGGTGGCGAGCTCACAATAAACACGATTTGAAAAAGCTAATAAATCCCACAGCAAAACCAAGGAAAATGAAATTTGATGATATTGACTCTCAGATAAAAAACAGCAGAAAAAAAAAACACTTTTTAACACCAAAATAAACCAAAATTACCCCAAACAACCCCCCTCATTTCAGGCTGCTTTTATGTATCACAAATTTGCCAAAAAGGATACAAGCCTGATATTTTAAAAATCCTTTTTAGGTCATCTTTTTGTCCAAGTTTTAGGTTGATTTTCCTACTTTGTTGCCTGATGTTGTGTAACATTTAAATTGTTGCTTAATATTTAGGTTTAGTGTCGCTACATTAGCAAGCATTAGAAATTGCTTTTAAATTGTTGCTCAGATGTACTAACTAATGTGGCGATACTGATGGATCTGCAGTGTTTCATACAAATACATAAATCCTCATTTAGAAGCAAAGGCTGAACCAAAAAAAGAAAAAGTTCAGTGAGTACATTAGTGTCACACTTTCTAAAAGATTTGATGTAAAACTAATAAATTGGAGTTAGCTGCAGAACTTGCTAGGATGTCTTGCTGTGTTTCTGCAGCCCTACAGTCATAGAGGGCACATTCTGGGAAACTGCTGAGCATCTCCTGAGAAATATGAAGTCTTATTTATGAACAAAACTTGCACTGGTATAACTTAAATCAGTTTTTGAACAGATTTAATGAAACAATTGCAAAATCCTTTTGTAAATACACTTATTCTGGTTTGAGTGGCTTTTTTCAGCTTAAACTTGTTCCCAGTAAACTTAAGCTCAATAGAGAGAAGCCAGATTTATACTGATTTAAATGTAGCCACAAAGCTTCTGTTGCCAGTTCAACTAACTACATTTATTTAAGTACACTTTTAGGTAAACCAGCCAGTTTTGGTGTGTATTGTCTCAATTGTCTTTTGAATTTAATGGAAGTTGAGGGCATTTCACAGGATTGGGCCCCCAGTAATTTAGAAACAGATTTTTTTTTTTCATGATACCATATACCAGGGATCGGCAACGTTTGGCATGTGGCTCGCCAGGGTGCTTACCCTAGCGAGCCACGTGCCAAACGTTGCCAACCCCTGCCATATACTATTTTCCATTACAGACCCTGTAGGAATTTGGGCTGTGTGAGGCATGAAGGATCCTCGACTATATAAAGGACCTCCAGAAAAATGGAGAGAGAATTCCCGTATATGCCCTGATTCTGCAAGGTACTTAGACACATGCCTAATTTTAAGGATGCAAATAGTGCCACTGATGTCAGCAAGTATTGCTATATGCTAGCAACTGCTTAAGTATCTTGCTGAATCAGGGCCAATATTTATACCGAAAAAAAATATCCTTAAATATTCACTAGTGTTTTTTCAAGATTCTTCATTATGTCAAGTAATGAGCCCATCTCTCTTACAATGAGCTTCTTTCTCTCTTGGCCACTGTCAATTAATTCATGAAGTGATTTGGTTTGAAAATTTTAAAAAGTGGTTAGTGAATTGGAGGTTAAAAAACATTAAACACATCTCTAGTTAGGAAGTGCCAACTCCATAGAATCTGGACTATTAAGCCTCCAAACATCTCTGCACTTCTTGTGTGTGTAGATAAAAATAAAAGTAAACCTGTAAGTGTCAATAGTTTACTGACTCAAATCTTCTCTTCAATCTAAATTGCTGATTTAGGTTCATGTGGTTCCTTAATTAGGAAACAGTGGCTAATATTCCCCCTGTGTAAGAAAAGCTCCCCTGATTGAGAGAAAGCCCGTCAGATTATAATAGCTGGTGAATGTGTCACAAGGGACTGTAGTCAAACTAAGGTAACCTTTTTGTATTGTTTTGTTCTCTGTACTAGGAGTTCAGCATATAATATTCAATAGCCTCAGGCACCTAATGTGGCCTAAAGTGAAAGCCCTTGATCCCATACTACAGACAGTGTTTAACAAAAATCTTCTTTCCTTAACCTTTTTCACTCGATATGACTTTCATAAGTAAAGTAAGAAACCACATCTGTGATTCTTATCCACAATTTCAAGAATAGAGCCAGGAACAAGAAGAAAATGGAGAGACAAAATCCATCCAGCACCATGATATAGTACGTCACTTATTAAAGTAAATTTAAATACAGATAGGATTCTAAGGTTAGGATTTTCAAAGGCCTAAAAATAAGCAAAATATAATATATTAAAATATGCAGAGAATCAAATATCTTATGATTTATTAACTTGTTAGTAATAATACAATAAATTAATAATAATAATCTTATATTTTATAGCACCTTTCATTGGAAGGCCCACAAAGGACTTTACAAAATTCTGTACAATAGGGAAAATGATAGGGAAAATATCATACTATTGAAATATTATGAGATGGTTTTCAGGGCTCATATTTTTCCCTTTGACTGCAGTCAATAAATAGGTTGAATCAATATAGGGCTGTGTGTTTGGGGGGGGGGGACTTTAAGGAAGACCAAAGGCCAATCTGCTTCAGCTCACTTAAAGGCATTCTGGGGAATGTAGTGTGGCAGGAGTGGATGGGAGACATAACCCAAATCATGTGACTAGCTTGGGATAGCAAGGAATGCTGTGAAAGGCTTCACTAACTAAGGAAAGATTTTTGTTCAATCTAGTTATGTTGGGGAGGGGAGACTAAAAGTGTAGTGGGGCTCCCCACAATGAGAAGTATGGGAATAGGGAGGTGTGAAGGGAAAAGAAGGGTAGCAGAAATGGGATGGGAACCAAACACTAGTTTCTTGTGTTGGGGCCCAAAAGCTGGGACTTTCAGAGATGGTAGGAGGTAGTGTCTCTTTGCTTACATTGGGGAAGATATGGGCAAGCCTGGAAGAAAGGACTATTCAACTTTTTGGCCTGTGCAGTGCAAATGACTGCTGCTATCAACCCTGGATGACCAGGATGATGGCTTTGGCACAGGGAGGACTATAAATGGACATGTTTTATTTCTTGTTTACTCTAAAACTGTAGGACCTTTCCTTTGGGGAGAGGACCAAAGGACTGAGCCCATGTCAAACTACCCCTTAATAAGAGGAGAAACTACATCTGAAGGTAAAATGAGACATCAACCCTAAAAAGGGAAAGTGAGAACTCAAGACAGTAGTATAGGTATTCATTGATAAAAACGGCCACAGCCATATGGATTGTCAATCTGAATAGTGTTTGTCCCTATATTTAAACTGCACAACTGTGGAGCTCAAGCCAAGAACATATCTGAAAGGCCCTGGATCTCATTGCTTTTAGAACAAAATGCAAAAGTGACCTATTTGACTTTAATTATTTGTTGTGGGAAATCTAAGTTTCAAAGGTGGTGGGAGGGAGACAAACTTTAAAAGGTAATATGTTTAAAAATTGGATATCAGACATATACATTGTCTAGGAAGTAGGTGAGGAGACCTCTTTGTTCCCAAGTTCCTTAGTGTTGCCTGGTAATTGATACTTCTGTTGTTCTTGTAGCTGTTATGATTGATTATGGTCTTCTAGAGGGAGGTGTTTCTCCAGGTAACCTGGCCCAAGCCCATGAATATCAGATCCCAAACTTCTGTAGCCATCGTGAGACTGTGCACAGGGTGATATTTTTTTCAGTGGCTTATATTGTGGCCGGTGCAAAGGAATTCAATGGGATCTGGCTGTCTAATTTCCTTAGGCTCCTTTCAAAATCCCAGCCTCCTTTCTTGGCTAAAATGGAAGCAGTAATCAAGCCTACACTGGCATTAGGCCACTTGAGAGATTCCCTTATTGCCTGATTTATGAGATAAATCCTTCGTTGCCCCTCAGCTTTCCAGTTGATTTGTGCTATCTGAGCAACACAAAGTGGCTGGAAGTTGGACTTAAGATCTGGCACTAAATTCATGGCAAGTTTTTGACAAATTTTCAGTTATCAAAGTACAGAAAAAATATCTATGCAATATCTTACACAATGCAAAAATAGGTGTAGGGTTTTTACATTCATAGACAGCACATCTCAGATGTCCAAGCAGCACTGTAACAAACTTTAATAATAATTAAAAAAACCCATAAAATATATCTGTAAAAACAGCACATTCGTATGATAGTGCTAGAATCATGGTGCTTTTGCTCCTGAAAACATGGTCCCAATTCTTATCCCTCAAATACCTTCAGAGTTCTATTAAATGAAGCTCATCAACTCACTTGATCAGTAAAAACTGAATTATTGTTATTTTAATAACATGGTTAAACTGTCTTGCAAGATCAAGCGCATGCTACTACACGGTCCTTAAAGATATTCTCTACTACTGCATTTTGCATAACACTACACTTTACCATAGGGTTTTCCTTGCCCTACCAGTGTATAGCAATTCATTAAATAGTAATGTTGATGCAGGAAGCTAATAGCAATATTTGGATACTTCTAATGCAATCCATGTAGGAATACCAGGACTAATCCTTTAGTATAATGTCTATTATAAATCTTTTATTAAAAAAAAATCAGAACAGAATTTTATCCTTGGATACATACACATGGCTTCCATTGTAATAAATGGAAGTTGCAAACATGTAACTGAAGGCAGAATAGCACTTAAATACATATATAACTTTAGGCAAATGAGTAATCCCATCCATATATATATATATATATATATATATATAGTACTTTGCAATATGAGGGGAATGTTCCATTTCCAGAGAGGAGAAACATTGGATGCACTCAACAGTAACTTTCTGAACACCTAAACTTGGTCAATAAATAGAATACATACAAAATTCTAACTAGAAAGAACATTTTTCTACAGTAGGGAAACAGGAGGAGATGGATTTGATTTTTCACTGAATATTTAAACCTATTGAGTTTGAATATTATTGGAATAGGTCAGATTACTCCCATGATATTCATAGACATTTAGGGCCAGATGGGACCTTTGTCATATAGTTTTACCTTCCTCATATCATGGGTCATAACATCTGTTTGAGCTAAAGCATATCTCTTTTTAAAGGACACCCATTCTTGATTTAAAGACTTCAAATGCTGGAATTCACCACATGACTTGTTGAACTGTGACATGAATAAAGAAAGTTGAAACTCCCTCCATTCCCTAGTTAGTAATATCAGATGTTAAATATAACTGGTAGGTTTAAAAAAATCAGGTGGCAGAGTGCTTTTTATTTATTTATTTACTTTACATGGACCATGCTCTTTTAAGAGCCAATCTTTCAATGCACAACTTTTTGCATGTCCAAAACCCATCTGGGCATTAATCCTTAATGCTTCATTGAGGCACCTTTTAAAAACTTAGCCCTAAAAGTTAAGGTTTCAAAAAATACCTACAAAATTCTAGCATGTAATGATTAGTTTATTACATTCCATTTCATTCTTCTTTTTAATCCAACCAAGAGAGCTCCAAAGCTGTTCACAAATTCCCAATTGTGTACATGGATCCAATTGTCTAAAAAGGGAGCAAAGTTGTTCTCTATCACGCTCAACTGGCTCTGAAGCTACTTTTTGCTTCTTTGCCTACTGCCTGCAGTCCTCAAGTGCATTGTCTGTGCAGAATACTAGTGTATGGTATGTACTCAGTCTTAGGACCTGAATGTTTTATGCCTGAAGGAATTGTAACAGTATGCATACTGTTCAACTTCTCCAGAGTAGTAGACTTTTCTTTCCCTTGGTAAGGTGAAACCTCTATCAAAATCTTGTCATATTGTCAATATTAGAAGATGAAAAGCAAAAAGTAAACAGAGGCATAGCAAATAGTGCAATGCCTCTGTAATAGGCAAGTTGAGACTAGAAATTGGGCTGTTAAAAATATCAGCTGTTCAGTGCCTGATATTTGATGAATATGTACACGTAAAGGATGGATTAAAGGGAATGCTAAAAGTATACATGGGAGGGGATAAATTTTCTTTCATTAGTGTTGTGTGTGTTTGTGAAAAACAGAACATGTTGTGGGCATAGTCTGCAAATGCTGGAATCAAGGACATCCTACTCCAAAGAGGTGATTTTGCTACCCCCATTTAATTGATTTTCTGTGGCAAAGGTCAGAAAAAGATTTATTTGCAGCAACACTTTATTAAAGCTGATTCTGTAAGTCAGTGTGAAAATGGCAAGACACAAAAGTCCCTCTCTCAACCTCACCCTCAAACAACAGCAGCAACCCCCCAAAACTGGTAATTGCTATATTGCAGTGATCATAATCTCAGAATTTTACAGGGGCTCCTATAGTCAGAGGACATAGGTACTGAAGTTGCTAGGCTCAAACTCTGAAGAAGCACCTGCTTCTGTGAGCTACTATTAAATACTTCTTTTTTCCTCAGTCTCCTCCTTCCTTTATTTCTTTCTCCACCTTTTCTTGTCTCGCTTTTTAGTCCCTCACCTTCTGTCCCTTTCACCTTAATGTGCCCACTTCCTTCTTATGCCCTCATTCTAGCCCCTGTCCCTGTGCCAGGTAATGCCAGTTACTAGGTCCATACAAGCTGGTGGTAGAAGGCCTAGAAAAATGTTTAGGGTTTCCTTAACAGACATCATTGAGTCACCATTCCACTCTAGTACAAGCCTGTATTGTTTCTCTGTAATGTCTGGATCTGGAACTACAGGCTTATCTACATAGGGTTATGCAGAAAAAATAATCCAAATGAACTACATTTGTGAATTTGAAGTAGATTAGTTAAATCATATTAAATCCTTGAGTGAATACTGTTGCTCAGAATTAAAGTGACCTTAATTTGGAAGTGAATTAAAATAGACTAAATGAAGGCTACTTTAATTCTGAATGTGTGTCCCCACTAGGGCTTGCATGCCATTTGATTAACCCACTTCAAATCTACATCTTTAGTTAATTTGGATAAACTTTCCTGGATGTCCCTGTGCAGACAAGACCTTTAAGACTACTATGCAGCACTCCTACTTTTTCAGCCATATGCTCACTATATGCATGTTGTGAATGAGAACAAGTAACATCCTACTCTGTCATAGCACCAAATGTAAGGCGAGGCTTATTCACATTTATTCTCACTTTCTGTCTTCTAAAACTGGAAGATGAGATGTGGTATAGTATAGCCAATGGGTAACAAATATCTCGTACAATACATTTTATATTATATTGTAATGGAATTTTAAGTGGGTCACCATGCAAATGAGAATGGTGACACAATATTTTTCTAAGTATTTTATGTGTGATTTATGGCTAAAACTACAGGGAGCTTCAATCTGTATATAGAAGGAAATATCCGTTTTGGAGAATTGCTTAACCTTTATAGGATTTTAATTGGCTTTTAAAAGAAACACTTTCCAAATTATTTTTTTGGATAATGGGTGAGCTCTGAAAGACATTAACAAGGAGTGGAGGAGGATGGAAAGCTAATTGGAATCTTTGCTTCAATGGTATAATAAAATAGGTCTGATTCTGTCTGATTCTGTCCTCCTCTCCTACCCAATCATTGGAAAGAAAATCCAGACACAGATAAGTACAGTGCTTCCGCTGGACCTTCCCCTTGTAATTGGAAAGACACGCACAAAATTCAAGAGTTAATGACAGAAATGGATAACTTTTGTTTCTTTTCAAGCATAGGTGACATGTAATCTCAGCAACATGCTATAGTCAATCAGGGCATGGTCTGCCCTAGTTGATTAGGCAATCTTGAGCCGAATTAATTTATTTCTAATCTTGAAACTTACTTAAAAAAAACAAACTTGCACTGATATAGAGTATTTCATTTGACGATCTTAATTCACTTCCCACAGATGGACCTATTAAATAGATGGAGAAGCTGAAGACCAGTTAAGTGACTTGTTTAAGGACATGTTGAAAGTCAGTGGTAGAGCTGGGAAATAGAATCAAGATCTGCTGATCCAGAATTTCTGTTCTAAGCACTAGAACAAACGGCCTAGTAAATTGCTGGATAGGCCTTAGAAAAACAACCAGTGAAATCTATCCAGCTTTTTGAGGTCATATTTATTGCAACATTTTCATTAATAGTTCTGATGAGTAGCCCATGAACTGCTCAGCTGTAATACACTGATTTTTCCCCTCCCTATCCTTTAACAGCCCAACTGAAGTCTGATTGGTCCTTTTACTGTTTATTTAGATTAATAAAAATTGTTAATCACTTAAAAGCACCACTAGTGAACTGAAGTCACAGCCTATAGTATATCTGAAGTCTGCAGATGTGCATGACAGATTGCTCAGTTTTTAGTGGATTGTGATTGCTTTTTTTTAAAGGCTTATTGATTATCATTGAATGGATTGAATATTTCACAGTGGCAGTAGAAACGTGAAATTGCTTTCCAATATAAATCTGATTTTTGAGCTTCTTCTTTTCTAAAATGCTCAAAGGAAACTTCAACTTCAAATTTCACCTGTATTTTCTATGGCCAATATACATGGGTTATATGAATTAGGCCTGTTTAAGTCACTTCTATCTTGATATATGGGAACTGGGAAAAAAATAGGTGATCACGTTTTAAAAAAACCCCTCTTACACTATTTATCTTAAGCCTGTTCTCCTAGAATCTTCTAATGGATGTTATTGGAAAGGTCTTGGTGAGCTCTCATGTATGTGCCTAGAGTTGAGATGAGGAAAGGAGTATTTAAGAAATTATTCACAGGTAAATTAGGAATGTCAGGCTCTGTCAAACTGTAAGAGAATACCACACACCTGGTGTAGAGCTAAGCTTTCTAAGAAACAAAACCAAAAATTTGAAAGGTCACTGTATGAGGTAACTAGAATGAGAGGAGATATGGAAGGACAAACCTGCTCCAACCTTTGCTTTAATTACATAGTTTACCTGATTCATAGAAGAAGGCTTCTCTGCTCTCTGGGATATTTCACTTGTTTGTCTTATTTAGCTTTATTCTGGAAGATAATGTTACTAATTGGAAAGGTTTAACAGCTTCAGTTAAGTTCCAGGGGAAAATGCTGCTCCCTCCCCTCTCTCTTTTTATTTGTTGGTTCCTTTATTTACTCTCTCAACTGTATTAAATGTTTCATAGTTAACCTGCTCCACTGGAATGTCACCTAGATGAGAAGGTGGTGTCCTCATACCGACAGGTGGCAGAGATAAGCGGATAGCAGGACCTCTTTCCATATTAGCAAGTTCTGCTGTTTTTTATATGTTGAGATGAGGCTTTGCTTTTTCAAGCTCTCCTATTTTATTAATGTTTGCCAGGGTTTGGTTTGAAGTTTATCTTGCTTGTTTCAATTTAAGATTAGTAAGGATATTTTATTTAGAAACTTTTGAATAGGAATTTGCCTAGAATTGCCCCTGATACAGACAAGCAAATTATGTTTTTGTTTTTTAATTTCTGAAATACTGCCTGATGTCAAGAAGGTTACATATCTGGTTTTAGTTTTATGTTTTACCTCATTACATTAAGTCTGTGTTCTACATAACTGATTAAGTCAAAAATCTTAAGGCATTTTGTTGTAGGAGTTCAAATTGCATTGTCTACAGAGAAAGATAAAGGGGCTCTCCTTGAATGCTAAATGGCTAAAATGTTTTTTTTTTAAAGGCTAATTTCAGGATAAGTGGGGAAAAATTACTCAACTTTTACTCACTATTTAACAAATAATTGAAGAGGATTGTTAAGGGTACCTTTTATCTCTCTTCCTTGGGGAGTAAACAGAAATTTGAAGACAATTCATAACAATTTATTTTTGTCAGGGACCACAGAAACAGTATGTCTTATTCCCAATCATACAGGGCTGCATCAGTTCCTGCCTTTTGTTGCAGTCATTCATACTTCACAGAAAAATGTGTATTTGATGCTTTTGGGGCCAAGAAAAATGTATAGGGAAGGCAGTCCTTTCCCATTCTTCATAAAGATTTCACATGCCACCAATTATACAAACATGAGTAGATGTGCAATTAAAATTTCTATGGAAAACAAATGATCCAGATTTAGATCATGCATTGTAGTACTTAAATGAAAGAAACAAAATGGTTTGTGTGGTGTCTTTTCAAGGGTGGCAATACATTGTGAAATTACAAATATCTGAAGCTCATTTAAAACCAGTGCTAGATGGTGCACTTATTTTTGGATATCCCACTCATCTATCAATGTTTCATTCAAAGTTTCGCCATCCAAAGCCATAGACTGCAGAAGGTAAGGTGAAAGGATTTACCGAGTTGTTCTAGTACAGCGTCCCTTCCAGATTTAAGATATATGTGCAGAATTAAAAAAAGTCCCTGATCCAACTTACAAAATAGACATTGAAAGAACAAAGACTGGGGCACTGATGTCACTATTTAGGCTATTGATGTGTTTCAATGCCTTGAATGTGAATTTCATAACTTTTGAAAGGTTTGGCTTTGTATCAAATGCAAACTTCACTCTATTTACTGAGCTTCTAATGCTCGATTTTTATAATCCTAATGTTCTTGGTTTTTACCCTTGTGTTACACATAGTTAGCCTGGATTTAAGAATATATAATTTAGGTTTTATAGTTAAGGAACTGGACTGGAATTTAGGGAGACTGGAATACAATTCCCATCATTGCCATAGACTTCCTATGTGTGCTTGAGCAAGTCATTTAATCCATCTGTGCCCTGGTTTCCCATCTATAAAATGGGAATAAGATTTGCTTTCTCTTCCTTTGTATTGTCAGTTTAGATTGTAAGTTCTACAGGGCAGTGACCCTCTTACGGCATACATACAGAGTCTAGCAGAATGCAACCATGATCTGTTAGTGTCTTTGTGCTACCATGATACTACTATCTCTAGTTGTTTGCCTTGGAATTTATATAATCTATGCATGTGTTACTTTTCTGCAGTGTTCTATGCCACTCCGTTTTATTAACTTACTTCCATTTTGTGAATGTTTGTTTTCTCCAGATCGCCAGAAGCATACACTTACAATCAGGGGTGGCTTGATGCTGCATGAGTTCTTTCAAGACCCAGTCGGGGAGCTGATGAGTTCACTCTCTGCATTATAGTCAGGCTATCACTCTACTGAATAATATTTAGCACAAAGGCAACTTACTGGATGAACAGAAATGTAAGTAGCACATTCTATGCATGTTGTAGCTTGCTCAATTCTCAGCAGGACTCTAAATAGGATATTTTTATGTGACTTAGGTGAAGGAAGTCAGCTCTATTGTTGATTGTTAGAAACACTAAACTATTTTCATCATCTCTTTTGTGGCATTATGAAGCAAAGTGGATTTTTACAGACAGTACATACAAAAACTATGTTAAAAGAAAGTTATTTAAATTGCAAAGTCAAGCACACATTAGGAAAGTTAGGAAATGGCAGATTTACAGTTGCCCATGAAACCTTAACTCCATCCCATTGTGGGCCCTTCTTTTGCCCCAAAAGAGGCAAGAGTCCAGTGGGAAAAAAACAATGTGATCATATAATTATGACTGTCATAAATATACTCAGGGCAGCTATACTGAAATGCCTTACCTGTAAGGAGTTAATCAGTTCAATTAATCTAGTTGACACCTGACCAGAAGGACCAAAGGGGAAAGAAGATACTTTCAAATCAGGGGGGAGGGAGGAGGTTTTGTTTGTGCTCTTTGTTTGTTCCCTCTCTGGATGGAGAGAGAGACCAGGCTGGAAAAATATCTCCTAAAAACATACCTGAAATGAGTATCTAAGATTACAAAAATTGTAAGTAATGGCAAGGAAATGCATTAGATTATCTTTTGTTTTAGCTTGTGAATTTTCCCTATTCTAAGAGTGAGTTTTATTCCTGTTTTTGTAATTTTGAAGCTGAGCCTAGAGGGGAATTATCTCTGTTTTATATCACCCTGTGAAGTTACCTTCCATCCTGATTTTACAAGTGCTTCTTTTACTTTTTTCTTTATAACAAAGTTCTTCTTTTAAGAACCTGATTGAGTTTAGTGTCCTAAAGATAAAGGGTCTGGTCTGTACTTATACTAAAGGCAATTGGTTGGTATATTATTCTCAAGCCTCCCCAGGAAAGGGGGTGAAGGGGCTTGGGGGGGAATATTTTGAGGAAATAGGGACTCCAAGTGGTCCTTTTCCTGAATTTTTATTTAAATCACTTGGTGGTGGCAACAATACTGTCTAAGGGCAAGGAAAGGATTTGTGCCTTGGGGAAGTTTTTAACCTAAGCTGGTAGAAATAAGCTTAGGGGGTCTTTCATGCGGGTCCCCACATCTGTACCCCAGAGTTCAGAGTGGGGAGGGAATCATGACAATGACCATATAGTTTGACTTTTATAATTCATGCACAATTCTAAAAACTTTTTGGAACAAAGCTATAGCAAAAAGCTAAGATTTGAAATTTGGCAAGGACATACTCCTTCAGGAGTGTGTGCTTGGCTTGGTTTTGGGGGAAAAATAAGGTGTGTGTAGGGGAGGGGGAAGGCGAATATCTCTGAACATGCTCAGAGGACATCTTCTAGAAAGATTAAAATAAATGAAGCCCATTCCCCATGCCCTATATTTATATAGCACAATCCTTTTATTATCTATACCAACCTCACCAGGGGCTTGGCAGACACAAGGCTACTGTTAGAGTTGGTAGAAAAAAATATGAAACAGTTTTCCGTTGGAACTTAGTTTCATCTAAATGAAATATTTTGTGGGAATAAAGTTTATCTTGATGATTTTTAATGGGAAAAAGTCATACCCACTGTTTTTTTTTTTTACTTGAATCATTTCAATGTCAAAATGTTTCAATGAATGCTTCTATTGTAAAATATTAAATACAACATATTTTATGTATAACGTTTTAAGTTTATCAAAACAATGTTTTTACCTTAAAACAAAACAGCTGGACATTACTGAAGCAAAATGTTTTGTTGGTCCTGAATCATATGTCTTTCAAATATTTTTTCATTTGAAATTTCAGTCTGATTCAGAATTGAAAGAAATTTTGAAATGTCAGAATTCCCCCAGAATTCCCCCAGAATTCTGTTTTCTGACCAGCTCAAACAACACATACTAGTTTCCATTGATTTTTTTTTCTGGTTACACATGTAGTGTAGTATATTTGTATTCCAAAATGCGTACACTAATAAGATGTATGCAGTGTAGTTATAGCCATGTCGGTCCCAGGATATTAGAGAGACAAGGTGGGTGAGGTAATATCTTTTATTGAACCAACTTCTGAAAAAATAACTAATTATTCTCTAAAGAAGACCTCTGCATGGCTCAAAAGCTTGTCTTTCTCACCAATAGAAGTTGATTCAATAAAAGATATTACCTCACCCACCTCATCTCTCTATGCTGTAAGATTTAAGAGATGTTTGGACCATCACATAAATAAAGTTGCTGTTTCCGCATTAACTTTGCATTTCCTAACTTACAATGGCTTTAATGGTGTGCTTATGCTGATTTTTTTTAAGTGAGGATAAATCTAAATATTCATTAATGTGTTAAATTCATCCTTTTGCAGAGGTCCAACACAAAGCATGAGCACCATTCCAATCTTACTTAAGCCCACATAATAGGGCGTAATCAGGGTATTGAACAGATATTGTACCGGCCATCTAGACAGGTGTGAAATTAACCCCTATATTCGTATGTTACTCATAGTTACTAAATGGTTTAATTCCACACTTTAGAATAGGCAAGAATAATCAAGACTCTTTGATTTAGAGATAGTGGTGGAATATATTCCACCATCATATTCAGTGAATCACGGTATTCACTTGCTCTGTTTCCAGTGTATTCTGGTAATAACTACAGTCTTGGCAGATGTCCCTGAAATGTGAAGTTAGCTCTTGTTGTGCCTGGTCTCTTTCTGCTGAGGTTGTGCTCTTGACTTGGCTCGGCTCAGATTCCTCACACATATACATAACAGGAAGTCTTAGAAGGGTCATGGCTTTGCAAGCTAGTACAGCCTCAGGCTTCACTTTATTGCAGACTAATCTACAGGGAGACCATTTCTCAGCCCTGTCAAAACATAGGATTGCATCAGACAGTTATTGAGTCTGAATTTTTATTATTTTTACTGTTTGTTTTTCTTATGTGCTGGTTTACATGATCCTAAGCAGTGGTCCTATGAAAAGAGGGTGGAGGGCATGGTACGTAGACACTATCAGGCTCTCAACAGTGATTGCAAAGGAATGAATTCCTGGGAGAGCCGTACTGACTGACAGAGGTGAATTAAAAGTCAGAAGTATGTTCTAAACAAAATAAGATTTCTTTTGTGGCACTGGTATAGAGGTCTGTCCTTCTCTGCTGTGAAGGAATTGATGTCATTAGTCATATTTTGTATGCTTTTGAGTACTTTCTGCTGTGTGTGCTACATATCATATGTTTTGGAGAGAAAATTGCCTAACCAATAATAGTATGCTCCTTATTTATATGAGAATAATTTGCTGGAATCTGACAGGTTTATAGGATACCATATTAAATGTATAGTTTGTTGGAGTTGAGAAAACTGATTAAGAAAGGGGAATCCTTTGTATTTGAGTAGAATAAAGCTACATTACTTTTTGCATATGGGTTATCTCCCTGTCCTTGAAATGATCTCAGGACAGAGGAGCCAAATTCTGTGCCCAAAAGAGAGCCAGTGGAATTCCCTTATAAATAAAGCTTATCTTTCCCACTTCACTGAGGCTCTTTTGAACTACCTTCCACAAGTGTCTCTAGTCATCTATATCACAAGAGATTTCTCAGACTCTCTTGTAATGGAGGAAAGTAGTTGCCCTGAGTATCTCTCTTACACTGCAATGATCTATCATGCGAATAAAACCAGTCACTCAGGTTTGCTGTAGCTTGCTATGCCAGGTGAGTCCCTGATGCTTTTACTCTAGAGAAGTCCCTCTCACACAAGCATTACAGAGGCAAAGAGCTTAGTTAAATTCACAACCAGATTAGACACTTTAGGCCATATTGTGCTGGCCCTTCTGAGTTTGCAAGTGGTGGAAGTAAATATAAAGAACCTTTCTTATAAAAAGCCAGGTTCTGTGATTAATATTATTTACTGATAAAGCATTATTTATTGTACTTTATTATGCACTGTGCAATAGGAAAGCTCTGGTTTGTTGATTAAAGTTTTAGGTTTAGCTTTCACTATAGATTCGCTAATATTGATGACTCTTCACTTTGTTCATTATTCATTATAATTAATAGTAGTTTAGTTGCTTGAGTTAACTCTATTTATAATGAAACACAGTGTTTAATACAGAAATCCTCCATTCTGCTTTATGAAGGAAACTCTGACATAAAAGGATTGACTTATCTGTCTCATTTGAGATATTTCCTGTGTTTTCACATAAATTCATATTTCTTAAATTCATTCATAAAAGCTCAATTATCATTTAACAGCAGTGAATTTGAGTTGATAATGAGCTTCTGATAAGGTAACTAATTAGCATGTTGCATTAATCAGAGTCTGGGGGGCAAGATGGTGACACTGAGAAGAAAAAATAGAAGGGAGCGGGTTTGAGAGCAGCAATAAGGACTAGAAGGGGGACTTCAGCATTACAGTGGTGAGCATTGAAGCACCTAATTTTCAGACACCCTGTGGCCTAGTGAAATTCATAACTCTGAGTTGGCTGCCCAGACTCCCCATACAATAGATTAGGAGAATTAGGAACCTAAATAAGGGATTCAAAGAAGCCAGCACAGTGAGGTGGCAGTTGTCTAACCTGGAGAATAGGAAATGCTGAAGAGAGGAGTGCGGCCTAAGCCTGGTCTATTGAAAGAAGTTAGGCACCTAATTCCAATTTGGCACTACCCTCCACTTGGGATTCACAGCCATGAGTACTTTTCTGAAGCTAGGTGCCTAAGCCAGGTCAGTCTTTTCTCATGAAAAACTGGTGATGTTTTAGTAGTGCTGTTCCCTTTACACCTAATAGCTCAGTGGTTAGGGCACTGGATTCAGGTCCTTGCCCCAAATCAGGCAGCATGGGGATTTTAAACAATATCCCAGGTGACTGCCCAAACTACTGGCCTATTGTATATTAGGGGCGGGGGGGGCGGAGGGACAGTGGCACCTCTCTTGTCTTTTGTGGGGGGTAGGTGTGCTTTAAGCATGCCTGCCAGATCATGACCCAAAGGTGGGGCAATGCCTAATTTGTGAATCCTGCTGGGGCTTAGGCATGAGCTAGATGCCCCCAAGTTATTTAGCCCTGTTAGGACTTCAGTGGTTGTGCATGACCTCTGGCAGAAATATAGGTGTCTAGGGAATTTGACATCTACAGGGTTAGGCAGCAGCTGACAGGTGGTTTTGTGAATGCCAGAGATACCTAAATGTTGCACTTAGGCACTTAAAGGAACTGCTAGGTGCTTTAGTTTCCCTTGTGAATCTACAGCTAGAATACTAACTTCAGTCAGTTCACCTGAACCTGATACTTAGCTTTCCTCAAACTAATATAAATGTTACTATTTATGCAGTATTACTAACAAGGCATTTCTTGGATGCACAACAAATGATTGGATTTTTGAGGTCAGAGTTCTATTAAAACATAACTGGAAAAAATAAGGAAAATATAGACAGTCTACCACTAATTAAATACAGTAATACATTAGTCTTGCATGGGATGATAACTTAAGAATTCATGAGTTGCTTGCAAACTATCAATACATAAACCACAAAGTTTGAATAGTTTAAATAAGCACCTGAAAGTTTGGATTCTTAGCTGAACTACCCCATACACTTGGGTCTGCAAAACTAGCCTCACAAGAACTATATCAAACATTTTGGTACATTTGCTAGATGGTGTCAACTTTGGTAGTTAACAATAACTGATATACAGTGGACTCAAAATTAATTACGTAATGGATTTAACAAGGGATCAAACTGGGGGGACAGGGCCAGAGAAAGGAGGTGGTACTCTTCCAAGCTCACCCAAAACATGAGTTCTGCCCAGAGTAAACAAAATAAGATATTATTCACAATATGTTGTTTGTGCAAATGTTAAAATTAGAATAGTGCATGCTTTTTGAGATCCGCTAGGTTCTCTCAGCCTGACTTCTCCTCAGTGGTACTTGAATGTGCGCTTTATTGGACTCAGCATTTAGGAGGGGAAAAAGGATAACCCCTTTTATTGAATACTAAATTACTAATTTTTAGTGCTATGTTCTTCTCAAGTCAACTTTTACTTAGGACTGTACTTATCAAAGCATCTTTAGAGATACAGGGAACAGTACAACATCACCATTCATTCCTGTCCATGGCTTGTTCCTCCATTACGCCCAGCCTTGTTGTGTCTCTGTGTATGATGTCTCACCATTTAGTTGGTGGTCCGCCTCTCCGACGGACTTTGGTTGTGTTTGCATGATTATCTTTTGGCATCCTATCATGTCTTTGTGTCCTAGAGTGTCTTGACCATTGTAGTCTTTTTGATTCAGCCAATCCCATTCCCTGACTTCACATCCTACACTCCTTCTAAATTCTTCATTCCACTTCACACCTGCCATCTTTTGAAGAATTCTCATCTATGTTTCCTCTAGCCATTGATGTCTTTTACATGTAATGCAGCTGCTTCCAGCGCATGGAGTAATGCTGTTAGTATACTGGTTTGGTCCAATTATGGATTTATAAAAAAATCATGTTTGGTACCAAAGTGAAAAATTATCAATTTCTGAGCAGCACTTGTAGCTAAAGCACATCTCCTATTAACCTCTTTGTGTGGAGTGGAGCCATCAGCATTGATCAAGCTTCCTAGGTATACACAAGATTGAACTTGTTCTGTGACTTTGCTGCTACATTTCAGCACTTTATCTAATGTTCTTTTCCCAGGATGCAATCATATTGACTTTGTGGCATTTATTGTTAGTGCAAGTCAACTACGCCAGTTTTCCAAGGTAATGAAGAGTATCATCATTAATTCAAAAATGTTCATCAGTTTGTACAATGTTATCTCCAGAAGCTAACAAACTTGACTCTAGTGCACCCAATGTCATACCTTCCAACTGTTAACATCCAGTTGAAGAACATGATGACAAACTGCAGTGATTCCATGCCCCCTTGTGGTACTCCAAACTTTGGCTTGAACTAGTTTAATTTTCCACCAATTCTTATGGCACTACAGGAGTCTTCACACATAACATTTATAAGTGCAGTTATCTGGAATGCCATTTGAATTTACTACTTTCCATAATGCTTCCCTCCAAACTGAATTAAATGCCCTTGTGAAGCTGATGAAAACTGCAAACATCTTTAATCCCTATTTTTGCTTATACATCTATAATAATTCGGGATCTTTGGTCTTTAGGATTGGTACAACTATTGTCATTAGGCAGTCAACTGGTATCTCTTCTTGCTCCTACACCTTCTTATATATTTTTTTCTAATGTTTTGATAATACTTGTCTCACTGGCTTTTAGCAGCTCAACTTGATGATGTCTACTCCTGCACCTTTCCCATTTTTTTTTTAACTGCTTCACTTTTCTTTCTATTTTTTCTGACAGTGGTTCACTGCTAATATCCCTTCTGCCTGGCAAGCTGCCCTATTCAGGTAGCATGCCTTAAATATTTGCATTTGGATGAACTACAGTGTTCAGCACTTTATCAACATGATTCTTCCATGCTTCCAGCACCTCTTCGGCATTTGTTTTCAGTTCTCTAGTAGCCTTTCTTTCTGCTTGCATTGTTGGCCTGATCATGTTTCCCTAAAATTTAACCCTTTTGTACATCATTTCCATATCTTGTTTTTTCTTGATGTCTTCTCTAGTTCTTGAGTGTCTTCTTTCCAGAACTTTTGCTTGTCCAATCTTTGTGATTTCTTCACTGTTTTGTGCACATTTTTACTTCCATTTTCCCAACAATCTTGGCCTTTTTACACTTTTCTGGTAATATTCTTGTTTTATTGCTTGTCCAGCTTTTCCTTATTTGATTACACCTTCCAATAACTTCCTCCACTTTATTTTATATCACTTTCTTTAATATTTTCCATCCAGTCTGTAGTAAAATTTCTTCATAATCACAAATTAATGGCCTGAAATGACCTCCAAGCATCATCTTGTATGCCTTCTTCACAAAACTATCCTTTAATTTATCAAGGACAAATTTGGCTGCCGTTGTGCCCATCTTTTCTTTTCTTGGACTTCAATCTTTCCCATTAGTAATTCATGATCATTGCCATACTTAGCACTTCTATAGATGCTAACATCCAAAAGTGACCTCCTATGTCTTTTTATTGATGATTTGGTTAATCTGCTTTTTGTTTTGACGATATGATGACCTTCATGTCACCTTGTAGATATCTTTGTGAGGAAACCAAGTACCACCAATAATCTGATTGTACATCATTCAATAAGTTCTTAACCTTTCTCTTTTATTATTTGCCAGTCCCATGTGGTCCACCACTATTCATTTGCTTACCACATCTGCTACAAACCTTTGCATTCATATCTCCCATGATCAAAATCATATCATGATCAGGAATCTCATCTACAATGATGTCCAGCTGTTGATAAAATTTGTTCTTCTCTTCCTCGTCTGTTGGTGTGTATGACCAGATCACAGTTATACATAATTTATTGTAGGTAGTAAGTAAATCTTGCTATGCCAATCCACTCAGATACCAGTTTCCAGCTATTCACTGAAGTAACTTTTTCACTGCTATAGCAACCCCATACCTATGCTTTGCTTGTCCACTTAAATGTCCAGAAAAAAAGAAAATAAAATTTCTAGCTGTGAACTTTTCTGTAACCAGCCAATGTGTGTCCTACAAAGAAAACTTATAACTTCCATAACTCTTCCACTACTTGCTCAATCTGGCCTGGAATGAACAGAGTTTTGTCATTTCAGCTCACAATATGTGTAATATGTTTAGACAAAATCCATGACCACTTCCTTTGCAGAAATCCATATAAGTCAGTCTGACTTGCTGTACTGTTTCTATAAGTAAAAACAACAAGGAGTTGGGCTTTTTACCCACAAAAGCTTATGCCCAAATAAATCTGTTAGTCTTTAAGGTGCCACTGGACTCCTTGTTGTTTTTGAGGATACAGACTATCACGGCTACCCCCTCATAGTAAGTTTAAGATGTAATGGCTTGTTAAGGTGGATTGGCCTATCTGACTCATAGGAGTGCCAAATCATAGCTTGTTTGCCTGCTAGGAACAGGTATCAGTGGTTGCACCCAAGCCCTCTTGTCGTCCATGGCTAATGAGCTTGAGCTGCTCAGGTTTGAAATCAGAGTTTTCCTTCTCCTAGGCAGACTTACCTAAAAGAGCCCAAATGAGCCTTGTCTGCCCCCATTTGAAATCAGTTTCCCTTCTCCTAGAACTAGTTGGTTCACAGCTATTATGAAATAAGAGTAGGTACAACATTTCTGGGTTTCCACAAGACAGGTTACCCCCATATGTCACCCAGGGGACTTGCCTCTGTACTGTTGCATCCTAGCATGAGGTATCAAATCAGGACACTTAAAAAACCACACTCTCTTCTTGGTGAATGAATTTGTTTTAACCAATCAGGTTTATTAAGTGTCCACTTTTATTATCAAATCAGAACATGTAATACAACTTGTTGATTGGTTATGACTAATTCATTCACCAAGAACCAGGGGTAAATCAACAGTTTTTAAAGGGGTGTATAGATTAATTTTGGATACCTGATGGTCTAGGCATGTACTGAACACAATATATAGTTTTGGAAGTAATTGACTTACATTAGTGCTGAGGCCAAGCAGTTATGCCCTGGAACAATAAAATCACAAGATATTTTATTCCATTCACTTAACATAAATCAGTTATCAATTCTTTAGTATTTCTTATACATTTATCCCATTTCAAGTAATTCTCCAAGAAGTCGTATTGCTCTTTGTCTGAAGATCCTCTTATGAATATAGTACCTGCTATTTCTAGTATTTGATTTGAAAGGGACTAGTTTAAAGTACCAAACTCAAGTGCTTAAACATTATTTCTTTAGTGTTTCCCATAAGCCAGTTTACTTGGACTTACAAAGAAAAAACATACATACAACATTACTTAGTACAATCCCAACATGTATTTCCTTGTGGTATCACTAGAAAGAGCTCAGGTTCAACAAGGTAACTTTTAATTATTTAGATTAAACAAAAACAAAAAGCAATACAATGTCTGAAGTGAAGTCTTGCCACTTCCTCTTAGTCCTGATAATGTTGTTGGAGGGGATAGGTTGTCTGCATGGCTGATCCAAACTCTGAAGACCACACAGTGACCTCCATGTTCATGTCTTATTTCAGGGATCCTTGGAGGGTGGCTGTCTTATTATTTCTATTAGATGCTTGCCAACCAGCTCTTCGAATCTTGCTCCCCAGTTTTCCTGCTACTTCCATCAATACCCAGTAGATGACATCAGTGTATAACAAACTTCTTTGATCATTCTCTTGTCGGAAGCTTCTTATGTTTTATTCATTTCAACTGTATCTCAGTATTAACCCAGAATATTAATTGAACTTCTTCCTTTTAAGCAATTTATTGTAATATTTCAAAGCTATGCACAGGTCAGGTGCTTATCTTTCAATAATTCCTTTTCTTCTTATGCCATTCAATTAAAAAAAAACTCAAAATACTTTATAGTTCTTCCAACTATAGTGTACATGGTCCACACATTTGTTATTTGTATTCAATACCTTTTATTTCACATCCTTCTGGGCTTACAATAGAAGAAGAAACATACCAAAGGACCAAGATGGATTATCCATATATAGTGTAATTCCCTGCTTCGGTGGGTAAACTCACGTTAGCTTTGCTCAACCTAGCATGCTAAAAATAGCAGGCTGGCTGCGATGGCACAGGTGGCGGCTTGGGCTAGCCATCCGAGTACATAGTTAGGATCTTGGATGAGGTTCTACTCAGGCAGTTAGCCTGAGCTGCTGTGGCCACACTGCTATTTTTTAGCACACTAGCTTGAGCAGAGCTAGCACATATACATCTGCTCGAGCTAGGAATTACACTTCCCAGCTGTAGTGTAGACATAGTCATAGAGAGACTCTCTGATTCAGAAGGCAGACAAATTTGCAATGTTTAGTTTGGGGTAAAAACATGTGGCTTGAACTCCTATGAGGTATTGGGAAGTACGACTATTTAATCTGGAATTTCTTGGAGATCGAACAGAAAGCTAAGTCAGATGAAATCCAGAGTTTCCCTACCCAACTCTGGGACTTAATTAAGGGACACAATGGGTTCATCCTACATAGAAAAACAGGATTTTATCCTTGTTTGTCAATCTTTGGGGGCTTTTTAGCTAAGTAGAGATAGGACTTTCATCTTCATGCTTCAGTTGTGTAACAGTAGTTTAAAATATTGTTTTAACATCCCAGTTTCTATTATTGGGGGAATAGTAATTCCTATTTCAGCTTATCTGGGATCCTTAGACAAGGTGTCTCACACATTATAATTAGAATGTTGATCTCCCATTTTATCTAGTTTCTAGGAAGAAGGAGAGTTTGGAATAGCCACAGAGTTGATCAGCTGTGACCTTGGATGTCATTGAGAAGGGAACAGACTGATAGCTTTTCTATCTCCGGGTGAGAAGAAACTATATTTATTAACCATCTATTTAAAGCATATTTCACATCTGTACATCTCACAAGCACCAAAGCAAGACATCACTCACAGGTCTAGTCTACATTTAAACTGTGTGATTTGTATAGCTATATCAATATAGTTATACCAGCAAACCCTCCTAGCATAGATACAGTCTATACCGGCAGAGAAGTCCTTTTTGCCAGTATAGCTTATACCAGTTCCCTGAGCAAAATAAGGTATGCTGGCAAAAGGACACTTTTGCTGGTATAACTACATTTCTTGTAGGGCTTTGACTGGCATAATTATACAGGAGGAAAATAACTAATAGCTAACCAACATGGCTATGACAGCATAGCTATGACAGCAAAACTTTTAAGTATAGACCAGGTCACCATAAATTGTGCACATCTGCGACCCTCCTCCTTTCTTCCATGAGGAATGAAATAGTTAACAATGTTGACACTTAAATTATCACCAACTTACACCCATTTTAAGACGATTGAAAGAGTCAGGAGAAAGTGTGATGTGGCTACTTTGCACAGGTGGAAATGACTACACGGAGTTCAAGAAAATCGGGTATCAAATTTCTAATTTGAGTATAGCACCCTTCATGAATTGATGTTGTCAACATGATTTTGTTGATGCCTCATCCATCATGCAATATATCATTCCCTAGGATTGTGGAACAGCCTTCTAGTAGAAAAAACCTTTCTCTGGCCATAGCCCAGTTGGTCCCCCAGCAACTCATAAGCAGTTCCTGTGGAACTGAGATCAGTGGTGCATTGGAGCATGCATTCCCAAGTAGTCGTCTTGAATCCTGGCCCCATACTATGCATGCTCCATGCAGGACCTTAAGGTGGAAATGGATAGACTGTGCCACATAATTTCTTGAATTAGTTTTGCATTATAACTTTACACGATTTCTAGTTTTTCTACAGTATACATTGTATTAAGGAAAAGCATATGACTGTTATAAGACCAGTTGCCCATTAATCCACAGTATGGAGTTTTTTGTTTTGTTTTTAAGATACGTTTTTCAGTTATATGATACTTACACTAAGGCTTAACAGATCATTTTAAATTCTTCAATACAATTAATTCATAATCATTGTCAATTCTGTTAAGCACATTGTTTCCTTGTTTTTAATGCAAAATTAGCATATGTTTTAGAGTATGTACCAACCAAATTGGTTTTGCAAATGTTTTAATGGCCCACATCAAGACCATATTTGTTTGCTGGATTCACCTAAGTGGCATGTAATAGCTTTTCTTTAATAATCTTGATTTTTATTGCTATTTATTCATTTGTAGCCAAACTATTGACAAAATGAGGCACCAAAGTAAATTTGTGATTCATATATTAATAATGCAGCACCCCTTCAAAGAGAACAAGTTAACCAAATCATGTATTAAAATTATTAATACTCAAAATATGATTATGTTGTCCCTTGGTATAGTTAGTTAAGGTCATGCATTTCTTATTTTGAAAAAAAAATAGTGAAGGCTTGTACTAATTCTGAGTTGCTGTAAAGAATTCTGATTATACGCATGAGTCTAACTCAACAAATACCCTTTCCTTTACCAGAGAAAGGAACTGCATACTATATTTCTCATTTCATTTTATCCCTTTCTTTTGCACATTTATATCCAGAGCGGGGAGGGGATAGAAGGAGGGAGGGATAAATAGGAGCAGGAACAAATGGGAGGAGGGGAGATTAAGAAGAACACACCTTTAGTTTTTGAAACCAAAATGTGTTAGGGTTTTGGTTTGTCCTAAAAGACAAAGAAGTTTTGCCAGAAACTTTGGGAAAACTTTTTTTTTTCAATATGCCCCAGGGAAAACAATAGGTATTTTTCTACTGGCTTTAACTGTTCTCCGTCTGGTCTCTCTGCTCCTCCAACATGAGATTCTGGTAGCCCAGCAAGGACACATGGGAGAGCCAACCAGCCAGACTTGAGCTGCTTTTCCACCTAATTCATCACAAGGAGAGATGTGGAGAATCTGTTCAGTAAAGAATGGCTTAAGCAGGATCAGCACTAGCTGTGTGGGGTGCTGTGGGGTGCTGAGGAAAGGCCAGACTCGAGCAAAAGGAGCAGCCACAGAGGTTCCAAAGGGTCGAGGAAGAATAGATGAGGTCCTTAGGTGAACCCTAGCCCCATCTCACTTGACCAATTATGACCACTCTTCACTGTGTGAAATCATAGTGGTTATTTCTTGGGACTGTGCTTGTATGTCTAGCAGATGTTTGAAACACAGGCTGACAAACCCAACATTTTCACTAATATCCCTGTAAAATTCCAGGAAGTGAACATGGGCATTCAGGAACACTTGCATGGTACCTCATTGATGCACTGTAACTTTTTTTTTTTTACAGGGTATTATATTTTAAACTTCAGACTAAGCCTTGGGTTATGTTGGTTGCTTTTGAGTGGACACAATAGTCTTCACGTTACTTTTCCTACAACTCCTACAATTGCGGTTATAGTACAAGTACATGGATTTACATATTCCAAAGTCACTTTCTGTGAATACTTTATTATAATTGCAGTTTTAATAATCATTCTTACCAGTTACCTTAAAGAAAATGAACACACAACTAGCATAAACACAGATAAAGTGCATTTAATTCAAGTGAATATTCATTGAAAATATTCACCCAGCTTCTCTTGTCATCACAGATGTGTTCAGACAAGGAACACCTTTTAGTTTAAATCTCTTTGATTTTTCCTCCCAACTTTTGCTGAGTTGCAGTCACACTATAGTCATTGATGCCTTTACACAGGAAAAGGGAAACATTTTCTTTCTGCTCATTGGAAAATTAAGAGAATGCTGCAGAAGTTCAGAGAGAAACAAAAGATCCCCTCCAGAACTTGTTCATACAAACCACAAGAAAAATTTTAAACTTATCTTTAACTTATCATTAAAGGACAAATGGGGAAGTTTCAAAAGCACCTAGGAATGTAAGTCACTTAGATGCATTTGAAACTTTTACCCAACATCTTCAGGGTATTAAAGAGGTAAAATATTGGGCTTGCACCATCTCTCCTCAGGAGATGTCCTCTGAACTTCCTATACACAAAACAGATTGGCAAAAGTAATAATTCCCTACTGTGCATGACTCAGTCAGTCCTCCTTCCCCAGACAATTAAGAGAGAGAGGAAAAACAAGTAAACAAAAGTTCCTGAGGAGACAGAGAATCCTGTTGCAAGTAAATCATTACCATTTCCAATGAGAGTATGCATGACTGGTTATTATTCTCCTTTGGCCCAAATCAGCTCATGTTTAGTTCAATGGGAGATGAATATATGGTTCCTTATCAACTTCTGGTCATGTCTCTTGTATTTGCTGGTTGGCACTGCTTTCTTCTTCAAACTTTATTATTTGATAAAAATTTGAGAATTACATGAAACATACTACATGTTTTACGGGGTACTTCTGTGCATCTCTGTTCAGTTTACTTGGGGCCAATCCAGGCTTATTGCCTCCTGCAAGATGGTTAGTGTCCTCGGCTTCCAATGATTCTCTATGAAAGTTGAAGGTATTCAAGATCTTGTAGGAGATAATCAGCATATTGCAAGATCCAGCCTCTTAAACTTTTGTATGATCTTGAAGTTCTCTGCTGGAATATTCAGAGTCTATATTAGGCATCCATTAGGTTCTATTTCAGGAAACAGTGATTCTAAAGTCATCCATGATTTTACAGTCTCCAGCATAACTTTCTTCACCCACCCTTACTCTTGTTAAAGAAAGAAAAAATGTCATGTAATTTATTTTATCCCTTTCGCAGAATTGCCATTAAACATGAATCTGACACCCGGACTTCACAATTATTTCAGTATTTTCTATCTCTATTGTGTGTGCTACTTTATTCCCTTTTTCCTAAGTTACTATAATTTACAATATTTTTTCTTCTAACAAAAACTAGTATGACACTTCAAAAATGGTCTAGTCAAAAATATTCAGATCTCAAATAGGCCCTATTAACTACTTCTGAGTATGACAATATTTTTCAAAGCCATATTTGCCTTGCCAATCATATGGCTTCACTTTAAGTTTCTCTTAAGAAACCCATATGCATATTCTAAAGTTCTCCTCTTGAAAGGAAAGGAATTGATAGTTATTAAGAATATAGATGATTAAACTTGGAGACATCCAATGACAAGGGTCTAATGGGCCTTCAATTTCTCCATCTATGAAATGGGGATGATATTTACCTTCCTAGAAGTTTTAAGGTTCAATTAATGTTTGTAAAGCACTTTGAGCATGGGAAATGCTGTACAAGTGCTAAATATTATCATGCTTTTTCATAATTTCAACAGATGCAGTCATATTATTTTCATCTAATGGAACAGTGAATGTCTTCTCTTTTTTTTTTTTTTTAACTCTACAAAATTATTTGGCACAGATGTTTCAGTAATTCTGACACACTGGGGACTTTCATGTTGCCCAGTGATGCTCAGATTTGTACCTCTAACTGTGGGGTATGTCAATCTATTATTATTCTGAGCCAGGAAGATCAACTAGGAATACTGTTTTTTGCCAGACCTACTAAAGGATTTTCTGAAACTGCACAGAAATATTTACAGAAAATGTGTGGTTCTTAAAATCACTACAAAAATATTATAAACTCCAGGTTTCCTCTTTTATGAACAATTGGCCGGATCCTGAAAATGCATACCATTGAACACACACCAAGAGAAGCTCAAACAACTAATGTTAAACCTTATGATCCAAAAAACCTAGAATTGATATTACCAAGGGAAATAAAACTTGTGAAACAAATTTTCCAACAAAAATATAGGCAGAGAAGTTAAGCCCTTTTATATGTATCTACATGAAAAACCTACATAGCATAACCGTGGTACTCACAAATAATTATATAATATATATTTTATCAGTCACAATGTAGCAGCTGAAATTTGGAAATTCCATTGAAAGCCAAATATTAATGTTTCTTCTAGCATAATTAAAACCATGCTTCAAACCTGAACCCCTGTAGCATAACACTTTTCCCATTATGAAAGAATAATTTGGCGTGAGGAGGTATAGCTGCATGTCGGCACTAATAACTGTTTCATGACATGGATGCATGTTTCTCAAAGCTAAGCTCTAACTTAGTGTTGTTCTTCTGTAAAAATGTGGCACCTTCTTATTCAACAGATCTGCTGTCTCTGTATTCATAGTTTATACCCTACTTTCTTATTTAAGTAAGAAAACTAAGTTTGCACGGCCTTTCTATTCCTATAACTTCGCATATCTAACCCAGTTAAGAGAGAGCGCGAGCTGGATTCGGCTCTCTCTTGTACACAGTCAACAAAATTGTTCAGTGGTTTATAATTAGTTACACCAAAAGTGCTGAGCTCGCTTAGAAAATCTGACCACTTTTTTTGATGGCTAAGTGAAAACTGACTGAGCTTTTCTGAAAATCACCCTAGTAAGTTACCATAGGGAAAAACAATTTGCTTAAAACTTGCACCTCCACAAATTTTTTTCTTCTGTCACAGATGGGTCAGCTGTACTAACATCTTCAGGCCTCTGTTACATAGCTAATCAGTTCCCATTGAAGAATAAGTCCTGGTTTTCTTCTATTTTAGAACTGTGCAAAACTCAATGGGTTTGATTTTCAGTGTATGTAAGACCAACTTTCTCCAGATTTCACTTGTTTTTAGGTTGAAACCATGAACTAGCATCAAGTTTTAGTTGGCTTTCACTGAAAATCATACATTAGTCCAGATTTCTTGAAACTTGGCCCATTCTCACTTAATACTTAAATCAAATTTGTTCAGACTGCAACAGATCTCAGCAGTATATCCTTCATTTACTCTTTCTAATTCTACCTGTTTGCCATATGGTTATTCTTAACAAATCAAGGTTTATAAACAGCTCCTAGAGTCACATTGTGACTCAAACATTAGGTTGTCTAATGTAAAAGCACAAATGTTATTCTCTCCCTATGGTAAAATTATTTGGCAGGTGCTGTAAATGCCATTTCATCTCCTCACTTTTATTATTTTCAACCTTTGTTCTGTCCCTAATCATAAACCTCTCTTGGCTTTTATAAAATGTCACTTTGCCTTTTCAGCCAGTACTATAGGTCACGTCAGGCAGAGCCAAGTTGTAGTTATAGTAAGAGTTTGAACATAAGACTGATTATAGGAAAAGTAACAAAATAAACTGTCTCATCCTGTGTTGTGCTTACCTGTCTCAAAAGCACTGCAAAAAGTATTCCTGGGCTCATAATGCAAGAATAAGGAAAAAATATTATATAGGAAAACATTATAAATCTTAAGAAAAATGTAGCTGATTGACTTATTACATGACAGTACTTCCTAGAGACCCCACCATGCATCATGACCCTAAGCTGTTAGGGGTCTGCTAAGTGCACATACAAGAGAAAATGTGTGCCATGAAGAGTACACCATCAAAATTGAGAGAAACAAGAGTGTGAGGGGAAAAAGAGACCCAGACAGTTGAAGGAACTGACTCAACATCAAACAGTATGTTAGTGGCAAAACCAACACTAGCACCCAATTCTTTTGATTTCCAGTCTAATGCTCTTACCACTAGACCATGTTCCTCATTAATAAAGTGCTCTAATATAGCACTGTCCATTCAGAGATTTCAAACCACTTTCCAAAGGAGATCAGCATTATCCCCATTTTTACATATGGGAAAACTGAGGCACAGACAGGGGAAGTGACTTGCCCAAGATCACCGCACAGGTCATTGACAGATCTGGGACTAGAAACCATATCCTATGAGTCTAAGGGTATGTCTACACTACAAAATTAGGTTGAATTTATAGAAGCCGGTTTTATAGAAATCGGTTTTATACAGTTGATTGTGTGTGTCCCCACATAAAATACTCTAAGTGCATTAAGTCGGCGGATAGCATCCACAGTACCGAGGCTAGGGTCGACTTCCGGAGCGTTGCACTGTGGGTAGCTATCCCACAGTTCCCGCAGTCTCTGTCGCCCATTGGAATTCTGGGTTGAGATCCCAATGCCTGATGATGCAAAAACAGTGTCACGGGGGGTTCTGGGTACATGTTGTCAGGCCCCTCCCCCTCCATCAGAGCAACAGCAGATAATTGATTTGCGCCTTTTTACCTGGGTTACCTGTGCAGACAACATACCACGGCAAGCATGGAGCCTGCTCAGCTCAGCTCAGCTCAGCTCACCGTCACCATATGTCATCTGGGTGCTGGCAGACGTGGTACTGCATTGCTACACAGCAGCAGCTAATTGCCTTTTGGCAGTAGACGGTGCAGTATGACTGGTAGCCGTCATCGGCTATCTGGGTGCTGGCAGAGGGGGGGCTGCATTGCTATACAGCAGCAGCTCCTTGCCTTTTGGCAGTAGATGGTGTATTACAATTGATATCCGTCATTGTCATATTGCTCAGTGAGTTCAATCAGAGGCACCTGGGCAGACATGTTTTGTCTCCTGGAGACTCAGTCCTGCCGGCAGTCCTATTGAACCGTCTTGACGATGATGGCTAGCAGTCGTAGTACAGCATCTTCTGCCAAGCACCCAGAAGATGCCGATGGCTATCAGTCATGCTGCACCATCTGCTGCCAGCTTAAGATGTAAAAAATAGATGGACCAGATTTGTCTGTATTCATCTGCTTCCCCCTCCCTCCGTGAAATCAACGGCCTGCTAAACCCAGGGTTTTGAGTTCAATCTTCGGGGGGGGGGGCATTCTGTGTGACAGTTGTTTGTGTTTCTCCCTGATGCACAGCCACCTTTGTTGATTTTAATTCCCTGTACCTGTACGCCATGTCGTCACTCGCCCCTCCCTCCCTCCCTCCGTCAGACAATAGTTTTGCGCCTTTTTTCAGCCCAGACGCCATAGCACTGGGATCATGGAGCCCGCTCAGATCACCGCGGCAATTGAACACCACGCGCATTTTCCTGGAGTATATGCAGAGCCAGAACATGCCAAAGCAAAACCAGGCGAGGAGGCGATAGCAGCGATTGCAGTGCGGCGACGACACTGATGAGGAAATTGACATGGACATAGACCTCTCACAAAGTACAGGCCCCAGCAATGTGCAAATAATGGTGTTACTGGGGCAGGTTCATGGCGTGGAACGCCGATTTTGGGCCCGGGAAACAAGTACAGACTGGTGGGACCGCATCGTGTTGCAGGTGTGGGACGATTCCCAGTGGCTGCGAAACTTTCGCATGCGTAAGGGCACTTTCATGGAACTTTGTGACTTGCTTTCCCTGCCCTGAAGTGCCAGAATACAAGGATGAGAGCAGCCCTCACAGTTGAGAAGCGAGTGGCGATAGCCCTGTGGAAGCTTGCAATGCCAGACAGCTGCCGGTCAGTCGGGAATCAATTTGGAGTGGGCAAATCTACTGTGGAGGCTGCTGTGATCCAAGTTCCCAGGGCAATGAAAGACCTGGTGATATCAAGGGTAGTGACTCTGGGCAACATGCAGGCAATAGTGGATGGTTTTTGCTGAAATGGGATTCCCAAACTGTGGTGGGGCCATAGACGGAACCCATATCCCTATCTTGGCACCGGAGCACCAAGCCACCGACTACATAAACCGCAAGGGGTACTTTTCAATGCTGCTGCAAGCCCTGGTGGATCACAAGGGACGTTTCACCAACATCAACATGGGATGGCCGGGAAAGGTACATGATGCTCGCGTCTTCAGGAACTCTGGTCTGTTTCGAAAGCTGGAGGAAGGGACTTTCTTCCCGGACCAGAAAGTAACCGTTGGGGATGTTGAAATGCCTATCGTGATCCTTGGGGACCCAGCCTACCCCTTAATGCCATGGCTCATGAAGCCGTACACAGGCAGCCTGGACAGTAGTCAGGACCTGTTCAACTACAGGCTGAGCAAGTGCCGAATGGTGGTGGAATGTGCATTTGGACGTTTAAAAGCGCGCTGGCGCAGCTTACTGACTCGCTCAGACCTCAGCGAAAAGAATATCCCCATTGTTATTGCTGCTTGCTGTGCGCTCCACAATATCTGTGAGAGTAAGGGGGAGACATTTATGGCGGGGTGGGAGGTTGAGGCAACTCGCCTGGCCGCTGATTACGCGCAGCCAGACACCAGGGCGGTTAGAGGAGCACAGCAGGGCGTGGTGCGCATCAGAGAAGCTTTGAAAACGAGTTTTGTGACTGGCCAGGCTACTGTGTGAAACTTCTGTTTGTTTCTCCTTGATGAAGCCTCCAACCCCCCCCCCCCCCCCCCCGGTCCCCCCTCCTCCCCTGTAAACCAACCACCCCACCCCACCCTCCCCTCCCCAATTCGAGCACCGCTTGCAGAGGCAATAAAGTCATTGTTTTTTCACATTCATGCATTCTTTATTAGTTCCTCACAGACGTAGGGGGATAATTGCCAAGGTAGCCTGGGATGGGTGAGGGAGGAGGGATGGAAAAGGAGACACTGCATTTTAAAACTTTAACTCTTATTGAAGGCCAGCCTTCTGATGCTTGGGCGATCATCTGGAGTGGAGTGACTGGGTGGCCGGAGGCCCCCACACTGCGTTCTTGGGCGTCTGGGTGAGGAGGCAATGGAACTTGGGGAGGAGGGCTGTTGGTTAAACAGGGGCTGTAGCGGCGGTCTCTGCTCCTGCTGCCTTTCCTGCAGCTCAACCATACACTGGAGCATATCAGTTTGATGCTCCAGCAGCCGGAGGATCGACTCTTGCCTTCTTTCAGCAAGCTGATGCCACCTATCTGCTTCAGCCCGCCACTTGCTCTCTTCAGCCCGCGATTCAGCCCGCCACCTCTTCTCTCGTTCATATTGTGCTTTTTTGCACTCTGACATTGACTGCCTCCACGCATTCTGCTGTGTTCTTTCAGCGTGGAAGGACATCTGGAGCTCATCCTGAGTCCGCCATTTTCTCCTTCTAATCTTCACTAGCCTCTGTGAAGGAGAAACATTTGCAGCTGGTGGAGAAGAAGGGAGAGGTGGTTAAAAAGACACATTTTAGAAAACAATGGGTACACTCTTTCACGTTAAATTTTGCTGTTCACATTACACAGCACATGTGCTTTCGTTACAAGGTCGCATTTTTCCTCTTATATTGAGGGCCTGCCGGTTTGGTGTTAGCGATCACTCATGCAGTGCCAGGCAACAGATTTCGGCTTGCAGGCAGCCATGGTAAGTCACAGTCTTTTGGCTTTTTTAACCTTCTTTACATGTGGGAATGGTTTCAAACAGTAGTGCCCTCATTTCCCATACCAAGCAACAATTGGGTTGGCCATTTAAAATGGGTTTGCAATGTAAAAGGAGGGGCTGCGGTTTCCGGGTTAACATGCAGCACAAACCCAACTACCCCCCCACACACACACCCAATTCTCTGGGATGATCACTTCACCCCTCCCCCCCACCACGTGGCTAACAGCGGGGAACATTTCTGTTCAGCCGAGCAGGAACGGGCACCTCTGAATGTCCCCTTAATAAAATCACTCCATTTCAACCAGGTGACTGTGAATGATATCACTCTCCTGAGGATAACAAAGGGAGATAAGGAATGGATGTTATCTGCATGCCATCAAACACCGGGACCATATGCTGCCATGCTTTGTTATGCAATGATTCCAGACTACGTGCTACTGGCCTAGCATGGTAAAGTGTCCTACCATGGCGGACGGGATAAGGCAGCCCTCCCCAGAAACCTTTTGCAAAGGCTTTGGGAGTACATGAAGGAGAGATTTCTGGAGATGTCCCTGGAGGATTTCCGCTCCATCCCCATACACGTTAACAGACTTTCCCAGTAGCTGTACTGGCCGTGATTGCCAGCGCAAATTAATCATTAATCATTAAACACTCTTGCTTTTAAACCATGTGTAATATTTACAACGGTACACTCACCAGAGGTCCCTTGTGTGCCCTCAGGGTCTGGGAGCACGCCTTGTGTGAGTTTGGGTGTTACTGGTTCCAGGTCCAGGGTGATAAACATACCCTGGCTGTTGGGGAAACCGGTTTCTCTGCTTCCTTGCTGTGAGCTATCTTCATTGTCTTCATCATCATCTTCCTCGTACCCCGAACCCGCTTCCCTGTTGCGTGATTCTCCATTGATAGAGTCAAAGTACACAGTTGGGGTAGTGGTGGCTGCACCCCCTAGCATGGCATGCAGCTCCACGTAGAAGCGGCATGTTTGCCTCTCTGGCTCTCAAAGCCTCTCTGGCTTTGTGGTAGGCTTGCCTTAGCTCCTTAATTTTCACACGCACTGCTGTGCGTCCCTGTTATGGCCTCTGTCCTTCATGGCCTTTGAGACTTTTTCTAATATTTTGCCATTTTGTTTACTGCTACGGAGTTCAGCTAGCACTGATTTGTCTCCCCATATGGCGAGCAGATCCCGTACCTCCTGTTCTGTTCATACTGGAGCTCTTTTGCGATCCTGGGACTCCATCATGGTTACCTATGCTTATGAGCTCTGCGTGGTCACCTGTGCTCTCCACGCTGTGCAAACAGGAAATGAAATTCAAAAGTTTGTGGGCTTTTCCTGTCTACCTGGTCAGTGCATCTGAGTTGAGAGTGCTGTCCAGAGCAGTCACAATGAAGCACTGTAAGATAGCTCCTGGAGGCCAATAATGTCAAATTCCGTCCACACTACCCCAAATCCGACCCTCAAAGGCCGATTTTAGCGCTAATCCCCTCGTCGGAGGTGGAGTAAAGAAACCGGTTTAAAGGGCCCTTTAAGTCGAAAAATAGGGCTTCGTCATGTGGACGTGTCCAGGCTTAATTTGATTTAACGCTGCTAAATTCGAACTCAACTCGTAGTGTAGACCAGGCCTTAGGCTAGTGCTCTAGTCACTAGGCCAAAGTAGTAGAGGGCTGGACAGCTAGCCTCACTCCACTATCAGTGAATAAAGGGAGGAACAACAATAATGCTGGTACTCCATTTTCTAACGGCTTAGTTCATGCTAAGATTTAGGGTTTCAAGGAGATGTTTGTGTCTTGGAGATTGTAGTAGGTCCTAGCCGGGGCTCGACCCTTCCGGACAGGAGGGGAGCCACACCGACTCACTACTGTGGGAACAAGCAGTCAGTTAGTCCCGAAACTCCGGCTCTTTGGTGTAGAGTCGGAGCAACCACAGTTAAAGCTCAGGAGCCCAGGCCCTGGATCAGGGCGGGGCAAACACAGTTAGCTTAGACCCTTGCTTGCAGGGGCTGAGCGGGCAAATAGTTCAAAGCCCGGGCCCTGGATCAGGGCGGGGCAAACACAGTTAGGCTCAGGCCCTTGTTGCAGGGGCTGAGCGAGCAAATAGTTCAAAGCCCAGGCCCTGGATCAGGGCGGGGCAAACACAGTTAGGCTCAGGCCCTTGTTGCAGGGGCTGAGCGAGCAAATAGTTCAGAGCCCAGGCCCTGGATCAGGGCGGGGCAAACACAGTTAGGCTCAGGCCCTTGTTGCAGGGGCTGAGCGGATAAACAGTTCAGGTAAGGTACGCCTAGGCTTTCTGTAGCCGAGCGTTGGGTGAGGGGGAAGCCTGCCACCCGTGCGGAGGGCGGCAGGGGGGAACGCAGGCCCACCCACTCCACTGCGTTCCAGCCCGGGGCCCTAACAGCGGTTGCTGCCGCTGCTGGTCAGTGGGGTATCCAGACTGCAACACACTGACATAGGCTCACACTCAGTTGCAGCCGGACCGGGGTCGGCTACTCCCGGGCTACTTCCGTGCTCCCCCTCAAAGCCTACCTCGTTCGTTGCGCCGGGGTCGGGCCAGTCCACTTGCATGGGCTCCTCTCTGCCCGGGCTCGGCGGCAAGTCCGGTAGCTCTGCAGGGAAGTCCGGCCAATGGTCCTCAGGTGGCTCCTCTGGATAGCAGCAGGGGCGAAGGAGTTCGGGTCCAGTCTCACCCTCAGGGTCAGTGGGGTGCGGTTCCCAGGGATTCTCCCAGTGGCGGGCGTGAACGGGCTCCGGCGGCTCCTCCTCGTAGCGGGCCCGGGGTAGCTCAGGCCAGCTAGGGTCCAGGCCTCAGTCTTCGACGGTCTCCTGGCCGGGAGCTCCCGGCCGCACGTCTGCTCCCTTTGGTGGCTGGCCGCCGACTGAGCTCTGGCGGCCGGCCTTTATACTTCCTGTCCCGCCCCTGGACTTCCGGGGGGCGGGGACAGGCGGTGGTGGTCCCACCCACTCTGGTGCCTGCACGTGGGCTCCCTCTTCTGGGCAGGAGGGGAGCCACACCGACTCACTACAGAGATCATAATGAATTTTTCATGTTGTACTGTGAAGGACATTAATACTTCATGTATAGTGTATTTCCTTGTCTCTTGGAGGCAGAAGGAAGTTCTTTGTGATGATGTTGGCTCTGTCACAGTCAGTGGGAAGTGCTGTGTGGACATCAAGGTATGGTATCTTAGCATAGTGCTCCCTCTGAGAGGTTTGCCTTAGGTAGGTATTGCATTTCCATAACCTTAACTGGCTTTATACAAAGATTTTCTTTTCAAAGACTGATATTATTTCATTTAAATTAGAGATTGGTTGGAATAATTAAAAATGATTAAACACATAATGAAAAGTGACTAGTCCCACCCCTGACATTTTATTTGCATACTGTATTTGTAGCACTAAAATATTGAAAATGTCCTCAAACAGAAACTGTATTACCTTCTTCTCAGTTCAAACATTTGTACCTTGAAATAGTTATAGGAAGGCATTCCCTACTCCCCAGTCTCTCTAGAAGGGTACGGCTTTCTCAGTAGACAAAACTCTCCTTTTCTTTGTTTACTCAAGATTAGGGTAACTTCATTTTTACTTTGTGCAAATCCAGGAAACCTGTCACAGAAGGGATGTAGCAAGTGCACTTGGCTTGGTATTGCTGGGATCAGGAAACTTAACTGGCTACTTATTCCTCTCTTTCTTCAAACAAAGATGCGTCCCTCTCTCTCCTCCCCCTTGACTTTGTGAATTTAACTCGAGTGGAAGGTTGGCTCAAGGACTTGGAGGGTACGTCTACACTGTGATAAAACAGTAAAAGACCTGTGGCACGGCCATGGCTGGCCCAGATCAGAGGGCTCAGGTTGTGGGGCTATAAAATTGCAGTATAGCCATTCAGGCTTGGGCTGGCACCTGGGTACTGACAGTGTATAGTGTCTCAGAGCCCGAGTCAAACTGTGAGACTTGTGTGTGTTCGAGGGGAGGGTTATGGCATTGCAGACAAGGTCTAGTGGGAGGCCTTTTGGCCTCATCTACATTAGAAAATCAAATCCCAATATTCCATCAATTGCCAGCCACAGGGCAGTTGTGGTAGCAACTGGGTGCATATCCATTAGAGTACATAGGGCTATGGTGCTCCTATCTGAGCAGGTTTTCCTGACAAATGGGGAAAATGCTAGAATCCCATCCAAACAAAGAATTTAACTGCAACACTGCTGGCAGGTGCGGTTACTAATTAATCTAGTATAAAATGTAGCTGCACCTCTTGGGGAGGGAGAGAAAGCAGTACTGCCAAACCCAAGGATTCCAAAATCAGTAGGTAGGTCTCTCCAAAATAATGAGACTCACTTAAAAATAATGAGATTTTACATTTTGAATTCTTTTTACTTATCCTCTGGGTTTTAAGCAGTGGGGTGCATTCAGGCCCCATTTTCAAGCTTTTGTCTGAAACCCCGGGGCTAGAAACTTTTTTTTTTTTTAATATAAGATGAGATTCTCACATTCACATGACTCCAGGAACTGGTCTTTTAAAAAGCAAAAGCCCACAGATATTGCAAGATGTGATTAAAATCGTGAGTTGATGTAGTACTTATAAGTTAGAATATGTAGTCTACATTTATACTAACATACTTCTTGATATAAGGACTGGAAGGAACACGGGGGCTCTATTTTCCTACTGCCTGTTCCTTTAAGATTTGGAGCAGTACTGAAGAGGTCAAAAAAACACAGCTTTGGTGAACAGGGTATGGTCACAGATGCTCTGGGAAGATGCTCCAGAAGTGGGACTTTTGTGAACTCTGTGGGAGGGGGGGAGAGAGAAAAAAAAAACAAATATGGTTTTAATAAAATGCTCCGGTTAAAAACAGCCTCTTGATCTGGGAGAGTAACAGAACCACAACAAGCCTGGAGAGAGGTGGTGGTTGAGTTCGACTGCTCTCAGTTTCTCTCTCTATTTCTTGAGGTGGCCAGTGTGTAGAAATTTAATAAAAATAACACAACTCATGGCTTTTTTTGTAGAATGAACAGAGGCACAGGCATCTAGGACAGGATCATTTTTGATTAAGAGACATAAAGTGAGATTGAGAGACAGTTATTTTCTTTACAGAATAAAAAGCTGAGCTTCTTCCCTCCTGCAGCCTTGCATGTTCTCACTCTCCCCCTCTGACAGCTTGCATTGTTGTCCTCTAGCTTCTTTTTCACTGTCTCACTTTGCAAATTGCACCCATTTCAGGAGACTGTAACCTTTGCAGATCCATGAGCTGACACCAAGTTATTCTTCCAACCACTGAACGTTATCTTTTTTTCTTTTTAACAGTTAGTGCTTTGGTATTTTCCCCATTATTCTCCCAGGGTGTTACTGGAATAATAAGGATAACTAAATCTCATGCTTGGGGGAATAAAATGATTGCTATTGGCATTAGGAAAAAATCCCCCACCGCTTTGTAGAGCACTGTACAGTCAGATAGGTGTGTTAATAGGGAAGAGAAGGTTCGAAATGTCAGCTTCAGGCCACAAACACAATCCAGGTCACAATTCAGGCCACAAATACAATCAATAATCTGATTCAGGGTGGGAAATGTTATCTACCAGATCTGTCAAAAATATCCTATAGGCCCTTCAAGTTTGCTCCTGCTTTTCCAAATTTTGTTACTTAAAATCTGGAACTGCTTCAACAGACTTTACAATGAGCTACGGGAATAGCTATTCCAGCACACTTAAAATGATTTCAAATAGTTTTTAGCAGGCTGCAGAAAGCACAGCCACAGGGCTCTAGTCATTCTCATAGGCACATCTTCTGTTTTGCCCTCTGTCAAAAAGGGTAGTGAGTTCAGTGCATAGTGAGGTTTTTTGTTTGTTTGTTCCCCCAATGGACAGATTTCTTGGCTAAGACAAGCCAGGATGGCAGGCACAGTTGGAAGAGTTAAGTATTAAAATGTTATCAAAAGGGCAGCAGAAGTGACTTGATTTGCTGAGTCCAGAGGATGAGTGTGTCTTCAACAAAAACTTGGGGTAGTTTGCTTGGCTGATGCAGGACTCAGGACAAAGTTGTTCCAAAATAAATAAATAAATAAATAAATAAATAAAGTGAACAGTGTGTCAGTAAAATAAGCAATTTGAAGGGCAGTCATACAAAAACTCATGGAAATAAGGAATAGGTAAAGGGAGAAAGCATTACAGTGATTTGGTTAGTTTACACCACCTGTCTGAAATTTCTTCACTGGAGCATCTGACATATTCCGATTATGGACTCTGGTGCCAGATCCTCAAATAGTGAAAAGTAACATAGCTCCACTGGCCCTCTTTATTTACCAAGGAGCTTCTAATGGGAATTTTTGGATAATTTCTCTTACAATAAAGATTGTAGCTGTCCTGGGCAGGGTGGATGTTTTCAAATCCTCTTTAAACACACGTTGCAAAACAAAGGATTGGTTAATGGCATTATTTCACCTTGGAAATTTTACATGCAAGGAGTCTCATCCCATGGACTTGGAAGCTGAATGAAGGAAATAAAATCTATATGGGTATAACCACATCAGTCAGGGGTGTGAAAAATCCACTGACGGGCATAATTATACCTACCTAACCACCAATGTTTTGCATAGCCAGTGATTGTTGAGAGAGTGAGGATGAGATCCTTCTCTGAAAATAACAGGTTTCAGAGTAACAGCCGTGTTAGTCTGTATCCGCAAAAAGAAGAACAGGAGTACTTGTGGCACCTTAGAGACTAACAAATTTCTTAGAGCATAAGAATTATAAATTCTAATAAATTTGTTAGTCTCTAAGGTGCCACAAGTACTCCTGTTATCGATCTGTAGCATA
>NC_048305.1:60800219-60828166 GCF_013100865.1 Trachemys scripta elegans
CAAAAAGAAGAACAGGAGTACTTGTGGCACCTTAGAGACTAACAAATTTATTAGAGCATAAGCTTTCGTGGACTACAGCCCACTTCTTCGTATGCATCCGAAGAAGTGGGCTGTAGTCCACGAAAGCTTATGCTCTAATAAATTTGTTAGTCTCTAAGGTGCCACAAGTACTCCTGTTCTTCTTTTTGTTTTAGAGAGTCTGCTTCTAGTGAAGTGAGGCTAGTTCATTCTCCTTAGCTAGTCACTTATTCTTGGTGCTGCCATCAAATAGTTTGCAAATTGGTGTCAATGTATTCTTTGTATCCACTAGGAATTAGTCTAAGGCCATCAATTCATTTAATATTATTCTACAGACAGTACTCATTGTCATAGGGCCCTAAATGCCTATAAGACCAAAACAAATAACCTAGAGATGAGAAGGGGGAGGGGAAACTTTGTTCAGCTATGTTAGAAGGAGGACAGGAGACACTGGCTACAATTTTATTCCTAAATGTCTGGGAGTGTCCAGCAAATAAAACTGTGCCATGCAGATAATTCCATAATCATTTACATATACCCAGGGGGCTACTGTCAGCCCTCAGCCTTTATCCATCCTAGTCTCCAGCCAATCTGCTGCTGGGACCTCACCATCTCCCCTTGAATGAGAATTAAGGGAGTCAATCTCCCTCTTTATAGTCCTCCTGCCATATCAGCCATAGGAGCTCAGAACCCCCCTGTTTCTGCTCCAGTAAATACCTCCTTTAAATCCTTTACTAATCCTATCTGGTCACGGTATCTCTTCCCTATGGAGTACCTGCACTGGATATGTACCACAAGGAGGTGCCAGCAATTAGCTTGGTTCCCACCCCACAATAACTAGCAGGGTTCCCAGACATCTACTAATGTTTTATTTTGTATTAGCCAAAAACATATCAGCTCCTAGGAGGATGCCTTCATCCCTGCATAAATCTGGTGTCCTGTATGCTATCTCCGAATAAGACATTACCAACCCACCTATACATTTGGCCACATGCCTATTCACATACCTTCTAGTCTGGTTAAAATCAAGGAGGTGCAAGTGTTTGGACCGAGGATGTTTCCAGGTGGTCTTAAATTTGTTACTCTGCCTAGAGATGGTATTTGTGATGAGCAGGTCATGCTCCACACATTTGTTGAGGAGGAGAATACCATTGGGGTTTACCTTTCTCAACCCTTCTTTGCCTATTGTGCCGCTCCAGAGTTGGGAGTCCCGTCCAACTCTGGCATTGAAATCTCCCCGGAGGATGAGTTTGTCTGCCTTAGGTGTGGCTGTGAGGACTGCATTGAGAGCTCTATAAAACTGCTCCTTGTTGTCCTCCTCATCATCAAGTGTTGGGGCGTATGCGCTGATGACTGTGGCATATTGGTTATTGCTGAGCTTGAGCCGAAGAGTCATGAGACGCTTGTTGATCCCCACGGGAAGCTCCAAAAGCTGACTGGCGATCTTATTTTTGATGGCAAAACCAATCTTATGACTGCATCTCTCTTCAGGTGGCTTTCCTTTCCAAAAGAAGGTGTAGCTACCTCCATCCTCTTTTAATTGGCCCTCATCATCCCGGTGTGTCTCACTAAGAGCAGCAATGTCAATGTTGAGTCTTGCCAGCTCACTGGCAATTATGGCAGTTCTTCTTTCTGGGCATTCACTGTGCTGAGAGGCCAAAAGGGTGCAGACATTCCAGGTGGCAAAATTCAGTGTCTGACTATGTTATAATCAGAGCCCGAGGTTACACCAATGTCCGTATAACACGAGCCATAAGAGGTACAGATCACTGTTGGACAGACCATCGATTAGTAAGATCAATCATGTACCTGCAATGTGCACCACCACATCCAAAGACTAAACAAAAGTGGTACAACATCAAAGCATTTCAAGACCAAGCCAGCAGTGAGCTGTTCCAGCAACACCCCTCTAACTTGCCTGATAACATCATTGACGTTCAAGAGTACTGGAATGCATTTAAAAATACCATTCACAGTGCATGTGCTGAAACTATAGGATATGCCACTCATCGGCACCAAGACAGGATTTCCTCGTTTTTGTCAAACCAAGCATTAATTCAAGAGAAAAGAACTGCATTCTGGAACTGGGAAAATTATTCCTCTATCCAACGAGGACATGAGGTGTTTCACCTGCTCAAAGCTGAAGTCCAAAGGAGGCTATGTGACATCAAAAATAAATGGTGGCAAGCAGTGTTCCCTCTAATTTTTACCATCCATGTGCGCAGTGAATTTTGTTATGTGCACTAATATAGAGGTGATGTGACATATCACTTTCATACTGGAGCACACAACAAAATTCATGTGGTGGGGGTGGGGCCGAGGGGTTCGGAGTGTGGGAGAGGGCTGGGACAGAGGGTTGGGGAAGCAGTGTGAGGGCTCTGGGATGGGTCCGGGGATGAGGGAGTCAGGGCTGGGGCAGAGGGTTGGGTGCAGGGGATGAGGGCTCCTGTTGAAGGTTCAGGCTCTGGGGTGGGGCAGGGGATGAGCAGTTAGGGTTGCTGGAGGGTGCTCCAGGGCTACAGTGGGGAGAATGGACTCCCCTCAGCTCTCTCTCCCTGCAGCAGCACCTGGGCTGGGTGGGGAGAGGCACCTCTCCTGACCGTGGCAGCTCTGGGGATAGGGCTGCAGGGTAGGCACCCCTCCCCCAGCCCCAGCAGGTCCAGGCTGCACCTGGGGCTGAGCCAGGCCTGGGGGCCAGGCTGCACCTGGGGCTTCCCCAGCCATGGTAGGTTGTAGGCTGGGCTAGGTTGTGGCTGAGGGAGTGTGCCCCTTTTCCGGCCGGTCCCTGGAGAGGTTCTCTGAGCACCTGTGCAGTGCTAAGTAGGCTGCTGCATAGCCGCGCAGCTTACAGGAAACTTCGGTGGCAAGAGAAGACCTCTGAGATCCAGGATTTCATAGACCATAATGACATGAAAAGCTTCTTTCAAGCAACAAAACCTATATATGGGCCAAGCTCCAAAAGCCCAACCCCCTAACATTCCCAGGATGGCTCCACTCTCCTCAAGGCAATGAAGCCATTAAACAATGCTGAAAGGAACACTTTGAGAGCCTACTAAACTGTGAATCCACAGTCTCCGAAGACACCATCGAGTCTATTCCACAAGGCTCAGCAATGGAACAGCTTGCTGATACCCAATCTTCTGAGGAAGTCCAGCGTGCCATCACCCAGACAAAAAAAATCACAAGGCACCAGGCCCAGACGGCATCCCAGCTGAGGTTTTTAAATGCTGTAGCACAAACTTTGCCAGCTCCTTGCCAAAATCTGGACCTGCAAAGAAATTCCACCTGAATTTAAGAATGACAACATTGTTACAAAATTCAAGAAAGGGGACAAATCTTTGTGTGGGAACTACAGAGGTATTGCCCTCCTCTCCATCGCAGGGAAGATCCTTGCCTGGATCCTACTAAACCATCTTCTCCCCCTTGCTGAGGAATTCCTCACTGAATCACAGTGTGGCTTCAAGCCATCCTGAAGCACAACTGACATGATCTTCGTGGCACGACAGATTCAGAAGTGCAGAGAAGAACACCAGGAACTGTTCATGGCATTCATCGATCTAACCAACACTTTTGACTCTATCAATCATGATGTCCTATGGAAGGTGCTGTGTAGGTTTGGTTGTCCACAGAAATTCATTTCCATCATCAGACTACTCCATGATGTGATGACTGCCACCATTTTGTGCAACAGCTCAGAGACGGAACCATTCACCTTTCGCACCAGTGTCAAGCAGGGCTGTGTCATTGCTCCAACACTCTACTCCAATCTCTGATGTCTCCAAACAAAATATAAGATCATGAGAATTGGCATCACTAATAGTGTGCAGATGACTGCGTCATTCTTGCACACACAGAGGCCGATCTGCAAAGTACTCTAAATCTTTTTGCAGATACCTATCACAGCCTGAGTGTCAGTCTCAACATCAGGAAAACCAACGTACTCTACCAGCCCTCACCTGCACAAACTACTCTTCGTACTCCACAAATCACCATCAGTGGAGAACCCCTGAAAATGTAGATCATTTTCCATACCTTGGCAGCCACTTCTCCCAAACCACCAGCATTGACACAGAAATTGAATACAGAATCCACTCTGCCAGCACATCCTTTGGAAGACTACTCAAATGAGTCTTCAATCATAGGGATATGCAAACAGGCACCAAAATCTTGGTTTGCAAGGCAGTTGTCATCCCCACCCTTCTCTATCGGTGTGAGACCTGGGTAACCTATAGACAACATCTCAAGCGGCTGGAGCGGTTCCAGCAGCGCTGCCTCAGGAGGATTATCAGGATCTGCTGTGAAGATTGACACACTAACATCAGCAGTATAGAAGTGCAGGTCATGAAACACCAACTCCGCTGGGCTGGGTATTGTGTACATATGCCTGACACTTGTCTCCCAGAGCAAGTACTCTTCTCTCACTTAAGTCAGGGAAGAAGGGCTCATGGAGGGTAGCAGAAGTGCTTCAAAGACATACTGAAAGTACACTTTAAAAAGGGAGGCATCCACCCAACAAAATGGGAGGACTTGATGCAGAACAGAACACAGTGGCACCACACCATACATCAGGCCCAGCTCACTTTGAGGAAAACAGACGTGCTCATGAGACAGAGAAGTGACAAAGGAGGAAAGAAAGGACACAACAGTCCAGCCAACAACTATGTCTCCTCCAAGATTACACCTGTCACTTCTGTGGGAAAATCTGCAGGGCACAAATTGGGCTCCTCGGCCACTTAAAAACCCACCAATGAACCCCCTTGGCAGACATCATCCTCACATCGAGGGATAGCTGAAGAAGAGTCTGGTCAAACCATGGGGGCTCCACGGCTCTCTACTGCACCCTTCATTGCAGTAGATGTGTCCGATCAAATAATTTTTCATTCCTGGGAAAAGTTCCAAGATCTGCCCCAAGTCACTCTTAGCTCTGTGCATTAAGTCCACTCCTTTACACGTGCCCAAATCATCTTCACTGAGATGAACCACAAGTATATCTGGTGCCTCCCCACTGGCTACCACAGTGTACAGAAGGGGCTTGAGCTGGTTCTGTGGCATGCCCCTCTTATAATTCATATAGCAGCTAATAGATTTACTTGGAAATTCTCAGAACATTCATTCTGTATTCAGACTAAATACTGATGGCAGGGGGATGTTGTTTTACATTCTTAATATGTAACAAGGTATCCTGCTTTAAGTACAAATCTCAAATCAACCTATAGTGCCTTTATGGCAACCCCATAATAATAATTGAAATGTTTTGGGGGGGGTTAATGTTATGTTTACAGCAGGTCTTCATATGTCTGTTGCAGTATGTTCTGCATTGGCATGCTCTTCTAAAACAATTCTTATGATTGGTTCAGAGTGAACCATTTTAACTTTTCAAAGGAATTAAAACAAGGAGCAATATTACTGCCCTGAGAAACTGAGACTCCTTCCCAGCAGGAAGAGAGCCTGATGACAACCCTTCAGGAAGGAAGAAGTCAATATCTGCCCCAAAGGAACTTGTCAAATGAATTATGACAGATGGAATTCTGTAAATTTGTAGTTGCTGCTATTAAAGAAACTAATTCTACTATTGAAAATTGGTTTAAATTGCTACATCTTGAATGTAACATTCTCCTGTGCCAAAAGTGTGAATTAAAGACAATCATTGCCAGCTCTTCTCTATTAGTCAGTTAACTGTTCCAAGTCCCAGAAGGGACATAATATTGAAGAACTGTGTCAAGTAAGCATGAATAAATACTGTTCTATACTAAAAGCATTCAACTGATGCAAACTGTTCTATTCCCTGAGATTCCTGTAGGGTGGAGAGGAAGCCATTTGGTCTTTGGTTTGCACTTAACTCAAGTTTAGTGTTAGTTATGCCTTTGAGGTAGGCTTGACAGATGGAACATCAGAAAATTTACTTCCATTGCCACGTTAGGCACTGAACTGGTAGTACAAGGGGTTCTATGACGGTTGTACTGCAGAATTAATATTGTTCTTAGATTAGTAGAACTAATAAAATGAATGAATCTGAACTCATATGATGCAAATAGGTTAAACACATCAGGCCCAATGGAGCTCTGAGCAATACATTTCCTTAGACAATTTTACAGCAGAGTTAAATTACTACATATGATACCTATGGTTTCAGATCCAGATGCCTAGAGAAGTACTTTGTTTCCTCTAGAGTGAATCAAAATCACAGTTTTGCAACATTTGTAGTAGAAGACAATCTTTGTCTATGTGACAGAAGGAGACTATTGCTCAACAGTATTTCTCTTGTAGCTGAATCAAAGCCTGAAAGCTTGGATTCAAATCCTGATCTTCCCAAAATTTCAGGGATATTTGGAGCTTGAGTTTTTGTTAAACCATACTTTCAATTTATCCTAAACTTTCCACTGTAAGAGGAATAGTGTTCATTGTTCTTATGGAGAATCGTTGTTTATAGAATGGAAATACACTGCCGCTGCAACATTATATCTGTTTGTGCAAAAGAGACTGCTAGAACTTCTGATTTTAAGCCTCCTGAGGGAGGAAATTCATGGCCTATTTTCAGAGCTGATTTATCACTTTTTTTCCTTTACCCAGTCTCTCCAAAAAAGCAGCATGTGAGCTTAAGGGATCATCAGAAGGGATGACCTAGTAAGATGGAAAAAACACTAAATAAAACCAAGAAAAGAGGAACAGGGAACCCCTAGGGGTGTTGGAGAATGTCATAAAGAAAACAGTTGGAAGCACATAAGGAAATGAAAAGTGGCGTCGGGACTTGCGTATAGCACTATATTACATATACCAAATTTTCCTATAATATCTTACCAACACAGGTTATTAATATAATAGGGCTTAAATTAGAAAAAGTACCTGTCCCCGAAAATTGCACAGTGAGTTGCAGTGCTGGGAACAATTGCAAGATATTGTCAGTAAGCGTGTATTCGGATAAGGGGGGAATAAATAGTCTAAAGGCCGGACCGTGCAACACGTTACATTCAGATGCGCACACGCACACACGCGCACACACACAAAATCCCAGTTACTTTGCAGTGCTCCACTGGAATGCAGGGATCTGCCCACTGAGAACTCACTGGGGGATCGACATCTAAAGGACTAACCTGTGAGATGGTGAGTTCCTTTAACCCCCACTGGCTTTAATATAAATTGTGGATGCTTGGCAGTTGGCAGCATTAGTCCTAAAGAGAGCAAGTCTAATTTTTTTTTCAACTAATATTTTATTCGGTTAAATTATTATAAACGGAGCACCAATGGGGTATCAATTCCTTGACAATGCAGTGGTGTGGCTGTGCGACGACTCACTGGCATGGTGCCTCCTGCTGGTCATCCAGGGAATTAGTGTTTCCAGCCTCTGGAGCACCCTCTGCAGGCCAGTGTCCAACTTGCCGCTGAGCCCAGGTCCCTCCTGGACCCCAGTGCCCCTTTCAGGCTGAGGTGCTGCCCCCTGGCAGTATCCCTACAAATCTGGGTCTCCTCTCCCCAGGGAACCCCCAAACCCCTATCCCCACCTCCCCTCAGTCTATGGCTACTGCCAGTCTCAATCAAGCTCCCATTCACTGGGGCAGACTGCAGTGTGAATGCCACTCATCACCGGCAAGGGGGGTTTGGACCTGCTGCCTCTGCCTACCCTTGGGCTGCCCTCTGCAACCCCAGTACCTTTCTTTGGACTTTAACAAGGCCTGAAGCCTGGGGGGTTTCTAGGCCGGTGCTCCCCAGCTCCTTTAACCTTCCCCCAGCCCTGCTTCAGTCTCGGTACCCTGCTTAGCTCCTAGCAGCCAGGCCCATCCCTCTCCACATCTAGAGAGAGAGTGTCTGTGTGCTCCTGGCCCATTGCCCTCTTATAAGGGCCAGCTGGGCCATGATTGGGGCGTGGCCACATCTGTGTCTGGTTCCCCAATTTGGTTTTCCTAGCCGCAGCCCTCTCACAACCTCAGCCCTCTCCCAGGGCTGATTTAAGTCTTTTAAGGCAGGAGCGGGTGACCATCCCGCTACAAGCGGCCTTGGGCATTGGTGCACCGGGGTCCCTCCTGTTCTCGGCCTGTGGTACACAATAGTTTAGTCTTCTGAGTTCTGTAACACGTTGGTTCAATTTTGGTTGTTGGGCATGGTGTGGGGATGGCTGGATGGAGTTTAGTGGCTTGTGAAATACAGGAGGGGTCAGACTAGATGATCTGGGGATTCCACATTTGGCCATAAACTGTGACAGTTTTCTGTAGCCTGTGTCTAAAATAATTAGCACTACATGTTGTATCAGTAAAATAAATAACTGAAACAGAAAAATCCCCTCCACAGTATGAGACTCACCAGGCTGTACTGAGGCAAAGAGCCAGTTGGGGCTCAGACAGTCCTGCACTGACCTGGCAATTCATCTTCCCATTTCAACTGAGTTTTTTTTCATCACCAGGCTGAGCTCCCTTCCTGCAGTGAGAGTAAAATAAGATGTAGTTTACAGCCTGTCTCTTCTCTATAGCTTATGGCTTAGATATTAGAGGGGATCCAGAAATAATTGCAATGAATAATGAAAACAATTAAAACATGTTTTTTTGTTGAGGGTGTTGTCTTCCATTGTGTTTTATGAAGATTTTAATGCTCAAACAAGCTCATTTCTAAGTTAAAGTAAATAGAGCTAGGTAAAAACTTTGAGGAAAAACTATTAATGAAAATGTTTACCGGATACTTGTTTTCTGCTGAAATTTCAACTGAAAATTTAGTTGAAAAATCAAATTTTATCCATTTCCAAAAAGAAAGCCATTGGAAGCAAAAAGTGGCTTTGAAATGTCAAAATCCAATGTCTGGAATTCACAGTTCAAATTTCAAAATTGTCCATATGTCCAAAATAGCTAGTTTGTGAAGTCACACAGAAATGCACTTTCAGAGGGATGCAAACGCACCTGGAAAAAATAAATGGAAAATATTTTCCATTTTGAAAATCTGCCTTTAAAAGTTACAGCAGTATCACTCAACTCATCTTCCTGTGTGTGTAGAGCCTGATCCAAAGCTCTCTTTAGTCAATGGAAGTCTTTGCATTGCGTACAATGGGCTTTGAATCAAGGCCTTTGTTAATTTTGCTTTTATGTTTCAGTTGGAAACTACATCAGCACTAATCAAGGAAAAGCCAGGATTATTAGCATCAGCCGAGCTTTTCATTTTTAGAATGGATTTTTTTTTTTAGTAGAGTCTGATTTCAAACACTTGTTAGGTTCAGGCATCCCACATGTCAGTACATAGCACCTGCTGATAATTATTGTACAGCTGCAAATTACAGTAACGTGTTGGAGCACAGCCATATCATACAGTAAAAACAGTTCAAAGGATATTCCTTACCAAGGTTGAGACAGTAGTTCAAAGAATATTAAAAAAAAAAGTATCATTGGAACATTTTTGCCAACAGTGAAGGTACTGCTGTACATTAAATTCTTGATTATTGATGTGGTGTGCCATGGTGGAGGAAGATAATAAAGTTTATTAACTGTATACTGATGCAGTGAAGTTCACGATCAATAAAGTGGAACCACTTATCTTAGAAGAATATGAAAATCTTATTTTCCTTTGTACTTAAAGAAATGACATCAATAAATAATGTGTAGCACACTATTGTTTATGTTGAAAATAGTTCAACAGTAAAAATGACCTATTCTCCTGCCTGAGATTAGATTTCAGCTTGGTTTTGTGTTCCTAATGTGACTTTATCACATTTCAATGACTTTAAGCTGTTGCAAAGGTGAGGTATTCCATTATTGAAAGTACTTACACTGATTGTAAAGCAATTGCATTCTTTCAGTCTAATATCTTTGTATCTTAATCTAACGCTCTTGTAACCCTTTTACGGACCCAAACTGCTTTGTATATGGTACCTTGTTTCCTGCTGAATAGGGGGTGATTATTTGTGGTTCAGGAAAAGGTCTATTAGATTGATTGACATATAAAAACAGGACAATAAATTAAAAACTGAAGGGTTTTTTTGTTGTGGTCCTTGTTGAGGGTCACCACTGCTTCAGAGATGAATTTATCCATAACATTTGTAGTACCTGCATGTAGAGATTTTTTTCAAACTTGTAAAACCATAGCTAACTTTTATTATGGCTCAAGATCAAAAACCTCTTATTTGCTGATTCTATCATTTCACTTCCTATCTTCTGCCTCAGCAGGATCTGTTAGGAAAGTAAAATCAATAAGGTCTAAGTATTCTTGGATTGAGATGGGTTAGAATTGATCAGGAAGAATACAGTGAGAGAAAGCAGCCTTAAGAATAAAGAAAGAATTGGGAGTAATTCTGACAAGCAGTTATAAAAGAATGATGGGTGAGGTAGAAACTCTTCATGGTTCCAAATTAACAACACTGGAGGGAATAAAGAAGGAGTCATCTTATTAAAATTGTTTATTTCATTGCTATTGCAAGTAGGTAGTAATCAGGACATGGGCCCAAACTACAAAGTTCAGATATAGATCCATATATCTCTACCCATCTCTAGTAGAAATGAACATAAAAAAGGATATACTAACTGTTGGATTGTGACTTTAAGTCATAGCCTTGATATCATGGGGAGCAGAGGTGCATTGGACAGGTAATAGCTCCTCCTACAGTGTATCCAGAAGTGCTTGATGAACATCACCCACCATTAAAACATGTTACAGGATATAGAATTCTATGCAGCTAAGCTTGGAAGGCTTTGATTTGTATTGGTAAATATCAGGAAACGTGGATTTCTTCATGCGCACAAAAATCAATGAAAAAATATTTCCATCAATGATAATCAACATTTACAGATAGGCAAAGTAATAAAAATGCTGCTTGAGAATTTATTAAATTCAAAACCCAGTGATTTAGACTTTTGGGTTAGTCTAGCAAATGAATTGTGGAAATAGGCATGATTTGTTGATTTAAGGATATTTATTTTTGATATTTCGATGTGATGTTGACAACTTGAGTTTTAAAAGTTCATACAGCTTTCACTTTTGGAATCTCAACCTCTACTGTCCTTAAATAATTGTCTGACCATCCCATAATTTTGTGAAAATTTAAATCAGTCTTTAAAAGCTTAAAAATAAACATCAATACTAGCTATCACAATTCCCCCCCCCCCCAAAATTAAAATCTTCCAAGCCCCATGCCAGCTCAAGTGTGGTTGTTATAGTGGAGGGAGCAGAAACATCCCTTGGTATCCCCTGAAGTTATTTTTTGTCAACAATTTTTCAGAGCCCTAGGCAACAGTGACTATTATTATTAATGGTAGTGCCTAGAAGCCTTAATCAAAAACCGGGGTGCCACGGTGCTAGGCACTGTACAAAAAAGCTCAAGTTTTTTATTAGTAGGACAAAAGGGATGCCAAATACGAAGAAAGCAAATGTTAACATTTTATTCAGAATGGCTTTTTAGTATGGCAGACTCCATAGCAACTAAAAAAGCAAATCTGCCTCTCTGCAGGCAGAGATTGCCTGAATACATAGCTAGGAGATACGGGGGGAAACACAGGGTCTGGCTTTTTGAGCACTAATAAATATCTGTGCTTTTCTGATGCCACTGATAGTATGGGGGAGTTCTATATTTACTTATATGGACCTTAGCTTACATCAAAATATTGGAGCCAGCCCCTTCGTGGTACCTGAGCACCAATACGTGGCTTCAAAGCAACCATCTTTTACTAGCTGAGAGTTCCCCTTCAAGGGGGAGCTCTCAGCTGGCCAGAGACTGGACACCCAGCAGCTGTACCACAGCTACCATTCACGAGGCATGATGGGTATATCAAAAGAGGGAAGAGATGTGGCCAGACCTCACCATGCTCCAGCAATGTTGACACCATGCTCCTGCTATAGAGTATCTATAGAAACTGTAGCCAGCTGGCATAAGTCAGAGCAGAACCTTCTTTCCCTTAATACAGAGGTTCTCAAACTGGAGGGTGCGGAATGTATTCTATGGGGAGAAGCTTGGCGGGGTGGGGGTGGGGGTTACTGTGCACATTTTACCCACAGCAGGGAATTACTAGCAAAGCTGGTTCATCCAGGCATATCAGGTCCTCAGATGCCACTGTGAGTTTGTCTCTACATGGCACTGTGCATGTTTATGGATTTCTATTAAGCTTACATAGCATTATATAAAGTCATTGTCATGTGTACGTTAATCCATTTGCTACAACATGGTGTGCACATTTAATTGTAAGCGTGGACCACAATCACTGTTTTGCTTTTGCTCTTATTACAATGGATTGTTGGCTCATCTATGTAACAGAAAATAAGCCAACTCAAGTGAAGAAAAAAAAAAAAAAAAAAGCTGAAACTGATTCAAGTGAAGCGCCGCTGCATATATTGGTATATGTAGTTGTGTGGTGGGGGTAGGGGACGTAAACTACTACAGACACAAAGAAGGTGGGTGCAATAAAATAAGTTTGAGAACCACAGTACTGCTTTAATAAATGCTGAGGTTCAGGGTGCTGCAGATCCGCCGTGAGAATCCCTGATATCCCCCTGCTGTGACAGAGAATCTGGGCCACTAGTTTCAATCAGCTTTTACACTCTATGGTATTGTAAGGTCGGTAGTGTTGTGTGAAACCCTAAACATATGGTGATGAGGAGCAGGATGTCACAGCTGCTGCTGTTGCTCTTTCTGTTGTTTGCAGAGTTGTAGATTTTAATTTCCAGATCTTCTTCTTCAGAGAACACACTTCATCCACAGTTTTCAGATATAAGTCACTGGAACCATAGACATTGCAGGCCCTGTATTCTCAAAACTGACAGTCTAAAGTTAGGTTATAAATTCTGCAATTAGGCACATAAATGTGAAAGTAGGCACCTAATTGTAGACACTGTCTTGAAAATCTTGACCTGGTGCTAGTTTGGTTGCATAATGACATGGTCAAGTGTCCTGTCCTGTCAGTGCCTGTATGAAGAACTTACTATTAAGGCTAAGATTTTGTCACAGATATTTTTAGTACAAGTCACAGACAGGTCACAAGCAATAAAGAAAAATTCACAGAAGCAGTGACCTGTCCCTGCCTTTTACTAAAAATATTTGTGACAAAATGGGGATCTGCAGGTCCCCACACATCCTGCAGTGGTGCAGCTGTGCAGCGGCTAGGACTCCGGGGCCCTCCATTGCAAGTTGAGTGTTGGAGTTCCAGGCTCCCCCGCTACCACCGGCCGAGGGTAGTGGGGCCTCTACCGCCTGCAGCAGCTGGGGGCTTTGGGGTACCCCTGCTCTGAGGGTCCTCCTGGCAGTCGGGAGCTGTGGGGTGCCCCCGCCGCTCACAGCAGCTGGGAGCTGTAGAGTATCTCTGCTGCCCACAACTCCTGGGGCCACCGCTGTTGCCGGGAGCTCAGGGTTCCCCCACTGCCCATGGTGGTCAGGAGCTGTGCGGTACCCCCACTCCATGCGGTGGCTTGGAGCTCCGGGGCCATCAAAGGCAGCGGGGGTATCCCGCAGCTCCTGACTGCCGCAGGCTAAAGTCACGAAGGTCGCTGGAAGTCATGGATTCTGTGACATCCGCGACCTCCATGACTAAATTGTAGCCTTACTTACTATCAATCAGCTACACTTGGTACAGTACTGGCATTGGTACAGTAAAAATATACACATATTTAACAGCGAAAGACCCTGGTGGGGGATGAGTCATTGATACTTAATAGGGGAGGAAATGAAGGGTTTATTTTGGAGGTTGGATCTTCTTCATACCCCTCTCTTAGGTAGTTCCACTTTACAAGATCCGGAAAGAAAGACGGCAAAGTATTTCAGCCTTTTGCCTAAAACAAAAAAAAGGAATAAGAAAACTAGCTCCAACAATCAAAGTATTTTTTAACTTCTTGAAACGTTACATTCTGAAGTACCAGAATTGCAATGTAAAGTTCTGATCTGAAGCCTATCAGATGTAATGAGTTTTGGATCAGGCCCTAAATACAGATCTAATTTGGGGAAAATAAAATGACAGACCATTATTATGACTTGTGTAGCTAAGTAACTGAAATGAGGAGGTGTCTTTGTATGTTCTGCGTACTGCACCTTTAAATGTTGAGTTTCTTCCTGCCTGCTGCAGAGGTAGCCAAGAGGCACCTGCCACTTTGTGTTTCATTTCAGATACAGAATGTTGCCATTTGTCAGTGCATTTTTCTCTCTGTCACCATACATTTTTTCTTGTTTTTATTTAATTCTCATCTAGAATGCGAAATACTTGTTTTTCTCTTTGTGCGTGGGGAAAATAACATCTTGCTTCTCTGCAAAAACCTCTCTGCTTCCATCTGGCTTCCAGCCTATCTTCAGACTTCATCATGGCCATGTGAGCACTTGTGGCATGAATATTCACAAATGTACGCTTATCAAACATATCGTTTAACCTTTTTCTCTTCCAAAACATTTTCTGGAACAAAATTTTACTTGCCTGAACGATTATGGATAGTGAATAAAGGGTATCTCAAATACCATCAAAATTAATTCACTGGTTTTAGTGAAAAGAATATTTGCAAATACTTAAAAAAAACCTCTCTGCTATTTCCAGCCCTATATATGCTTGTTTATTTTAAAATAGCTACATCATAATCATGTTGGAATTTAAACTAAAATACTGAGGTTTTTTTAAACTGCTATTGCCAAGGAAGCATTTTTCTTTTTTCCAGAAGATGCGAAGGCAATAACTAAACCTTTAACCTGGCTTCACCTGAAAATAATTGAAGCTCTTCAAAAGATGACAGTATTTGAATGGTATTTTATGTACGAATTTGTGTTAAGGTCAGAAAATGTGGCTGGAATTTTCCCAGTGTAGAGCATAACTGAGGAAATGCCAACTTGTCACCTACCTTCCTTCAGGTTCATTTTTGTCATGCGCCAGATTTAAAGTCTTCAGACTAAGTTCTATTCTGATTTACACCAATGTATGGAGTAACTCCTTCAACTGAATTAACTTGAGTGACCCTGGTGTAAATATAAACAATTCTGGGTATGTCTGCATTGCAATTATGAGGTTTGATTGCAGCTTGTGTAGACCTGAGTACCTGTACCAGTACCTGAGCTAAGTTTAATCTAGTTAGTTTGGGTTCTCAGCACAGTTTGGGGCTGACTTGCATAGCCTATGTCTCTGCAGCTTCACTGATCTGTGACCAAAGCTAGGTGGATTAAAGCTAGCTCAGGTACGTCTACACGAGCTCCAGTCACACCCCATGACTGTAGTCTACACATATCTTCAGAAATACTAATGGTATGTTTTTATACCCTAATTGTTTAGTATAGGCAAACCATTGCTCAGTCTATCTTCCTGACACCAAATGTAGGCCTTAAACATTATATCCAACATGTCTATGATTATTTATAATATGTTTACGTTGTCTGGGTGCCAAGACATTTGATAGAAAATGAAGAGTGATTTATATCAGTTCAATATGCTAAAGATGTGAGGTTTTTATATTGTATTTTGAATCATAGATTGCAAACTTCAATGCAATTTAATTGCCCTTAAATACACAGATAATCTTTTCTGGTCTATAAAACTCTCTTGAGATGAATGACACAAGCAGAGAATTGACTTGTCTATCAGTCTCCAGAAGAAGTACTGTGCTCAAAAGTGGGTGGGGGGAGGAAGGGCAGTGACGGGGGCAGGGGCAGTCCTGATCTATATGCATCATTCAGGATCAAATTTAATGATTTGGAAAGAACATCATAACTCTGAGGGAAGTAATCAAATTAATATTATAGCTCCAGTGGTGCTAGATTAGGGATGAGCCATTTAATGCTGTCAGGATACTACTGCCAGGTCCGCAGTGCCACCTCCAACATAATACCTACGTATATGAAGGAAAGTGAATATCAAGGATGCAATCACTTGAGGATATATTCAGGAAGCCCATATTTCGCATACAGGGCAACATGGAAGAAAGCACTGACCTGTTTGTGTGAGAAGCCAAAAGGTAGTCAAGGGTGGGAATATTTGGAAATAGATTAGGAGTGTTATGAAGCAAGACAACCTCAGTTAGAGATAGATTTTCACTCAGTTCAGTGGGTCTACTTGTCTACCAGCTCAGTACTGTGACTTAAAGCATTCACAGTCTGGCCCACAGATCTTAGAAGATGGAAAGATATTCACCACTATGTGAGAGAAGTAACAATAAACTTTTGCTCTTTACAAGTGGTTGGTGTTTCCTTGTTTTGCAGCATTAGTGTATCGTTGTTGCATTCCCTTCCTGAGGAGGGAGCACATCATTTAAATCTTGAATGTGCATCATTCTAATTTCCTCAGCTATCCTCCTTTATTACAGACTTGTAAGAATTCTGTATAACGTAAACTAATACACCCCTACCTCGATATAACGCTGTCCTTGGGAGCCAAAAAATCTTACTGCATTATAGGTGAAACCGCGTTATATCAAACTTGCTTTGATCCGCCGGAGTGCGCAGCCCTGCCTCTCCCTTCCCCCCTCCCCCCACCCAGAGCACTGCTTTACCACATTATATTAGAATTCGTGTTATATCGGGTCACGTTATATCGGGGTAGAGGTGTATTCTTTTTGCTTTGAACAGAAGTAGTGAGATGAACATCCCCTTTTGGGGGCATATGTGTGGTATGTTTTGATGATGCAACTTTAAATAGTGCAGCGGGAATTGCACTAAGCTTTAGACTGAGTATCTGGGGAATTAAATCAATATTTTATCATAGGCTTCTTGTTTGCAGATCAAAGTAGTAAACGTAGCCTGCCTTTTGTTGTTGTTGTAACAAAATATGGTGGATTTTGTTCTTTTAAGGATTGAGCAGATGGGATTAGACTGGGATGTTTGTGCCAATTCTTTTCTTCCTCAAAGTTTATTTCTTCAGTATCAGCATGACTGATACAGCTGGATTCTATACTAAACTCTTTACTGGATAGCTTATATGTTCTCTTACAAATGAACATTTGTTTCATGTGCATGAAAATATACTCATTCAACATATGTATATGTAGTTAGTGGGTGCTTTTAAAAGATAGCTATGGTACAATTGACATCAACTCTGCTGTAATATTTCCTATATTTAGCACATATACTACTGTGCACCTGTTAAGTATACTTTGTAAGGACATCTGTTGCACATACATATGCAGGTAGTGGCACTGTTTGAGAGTCTACAGTTGGGGTTGTTTCAATAGGCTTATCATGGATAAGCAGAGGACATGAATAGAGAATTATCCATGCTTCTACTGGAATAAGTACAGGTGACCAGCTCCCAGAAAAATGTTACTTATTATACCTTAATAGAATTTCTAATGGATATAGGAAAAAGTGAGGAATTAGGAGAATGCTAGTCTGAATCAGGGCCTTGAATAGTACCTATTACAGTGGGGTCATCAGGGCCGGCTCCAGGGTTTTGGCCACCCTAAGCAGCCAAAAAAAAAAAAAAATGCTGCGATCGTGATCTGCGGCGGCAATTCGGCGGGAGGTCCTTCGCTCTGAGCGGGAGTGAGGGACCATCTGTCGAATTGCCGCCGAATAGCTGGACATACCGCCCCTCTCCGGAGTGGCCGCCCCAAGCACCTGCTTGCCAGGCTGGTGCCTGGAGCCGGCCCTGGGTGTCATTTATATATTAGTAAAATTTAAGGCACTAGTCATCTCTGATTTACAAGAGAGTGGGGACAGGTGAAAGAAACTACCTTCTCCACCCACATGAGAGCCAAGACTTTTGGTGTGGTCCAGCGGATGGGGCACTTGAACAGAACTCAAAATACCTCAATCCTGTACCCAGCTCTGCCATTGACCAGCTTGCCAGCCTCAGGAAATCACTTAATCTCTTAGTACTTCTGTTTTCCTTTCTGACATTTATCTGTCTTGTCTCTTTAGGTTGTAAGTTTTCCAGGGCAGGAGTTGTCTCGTATGTGTGCAGTGCCTAGCACAGTGTGGGCCTTTAGACACTATTGTGTATACAAATAAATAACAACTGCCGTGGTGGATGTTAGAGACACAAGGTGTGTGAGGTAATATCTTTTATTGGACCAACTTCTGTTGGTGAGAGAGAGACATTTCTGAGACACTCAGAGCTCTTCTTCAGGTCTGGGTGGAGCCTGGGGCAGCATGCATGGAACAGTCCCTGAAAGGAAATGTCAGGAATCAGGAGAATCTGGGTTCCTGTTAAGGCTGTCTAGGTTACAGGTGCTGTAGTGGGTATTATATAGTAACCTAGATAGCTTTAATAAGGACTCGGATTCTCCTGATTCCTGACCTTTCCCTTCAGGCATTGTTCCATCCATGATGCTCCAGGCTCCACAATGATGCATGGATTCTGAGAAAGGTGGGTTTTATCCAGTGCTTAATTTGTAATGAAAGAAGTGCCAGGGCTCAAACAATTAGGTGCCTGTGGCTCAAGCAATTTTGTTTTACTTTCATAACTGATGGTGCAAGCCCAGAGGTGCTGGGGCTATGAACTACCAAGCCTAGAGATGCCGGGTCTCAGCCCTGGCAAGCCCTAGCATAAATTAAATACTGGTTTTGTCAGTTTATAAAGGATCATGCAGTCTGCACACTTCAGACCTCATGGAGTGACCAGGTCTGCTCAGCATGACATGCTTAGTCCCTCAGCATCACGTGCTTAGTCAATAAGGTAACACATTGCCCCACTTGGAGCTGTGGCTAAATGCCACAATATAGCCTTTTTATTATAATTGAACTTCTGACTGATTTTTTTTAAACAATTTCTACTCATCATAGTTTATTATTATACCCTTCTGCAGTGTGACCAGTTTACATGCAATATAGCCTTAGGGTTCTTCTGCCACTACCATTTTCTCTTTGTCTTCGTGTCGCCGAAAGTGAACTCATGGCCCATTGGTTCTGTCTAGGTAGGCTAGACAAATTAGATGATATACTTCAGAGTACACTGTGGGTTAAGGTACCACTATTTCCTGGTCAGTCTATCAAACAATCTTGATGTGCTTCATGTATTTTTCTATTTGCCTACCAATGAGACATGTTGTGGTCATATACAAATACAGAAAGTTCCACTTTAGCAACACACACAATAAATGGACTACTCTCTCTACTGAAAGAATTTATTAATTTGCATTGATATTTTTAAATTGTAATGGATTTTTAACAAGAAGAATGCTGATTAATTATGTAGTATTTTCCTTTGCCACTTGGTCACATATGTTTGAAGCTGATAAAAATAAAAGGCCAAGTACAGTACATGTACAATATGTGTCCCACATATTTGCTTTTTTTTCTGCCTCATTTGTTGTGTGTAGATGTGTTTCTTATATTTCTTATATATTTCTTTCTTCTGAACTATCACATTGGCTGTGTTAGGATTCTAATCCTTAAGGGTATTAAATAAAATACCTTTACTGACACAGCAGTGAAACTACTTGTACAGTGTCTCTCTCCTTTCTCTTCTCCTTCCTCCTTCCCCCATGTGTGCGCACACACTTTCCCTCTCTCTAGGTTGTTGGCCTTAGGTTCATTCTTATTACCCCTAAAGTTGGTTTTGCTTTGACGGATATTGTTCCTGTATTATCTCTCTTCTCAGCTGAAGTTTTGAAAAACCAAGAGTCAAACCTTTTAGTCCAGGTCATTGGTCCTATCTTGAAAATACTGATGCACAACTTACACTGTTCCACAAGAGTTAGAACCTTCAGGCCTTACTAGCATGAGTCCTGTTGGGACCATTTGCACAAGGATGACTAAAATAAACAAACAAAAAAGTGCATGATCTTTCCTTATGCTTGCCTTTATTAATCTATAAGGTCCTGAGTCAAAGAGGTGCTGGGTCTCTGTTGTATCCTGTGAATTCACTAGAAGTCAATGAGTTCTGGGAATAGAGGAACTCAGGATAAGTTTGAAATTTACATGAGCCATTCCTCATTTTGGCATTCTGGGATTAATGTTACACTCTAGCAACTAGCTTCTTTCTTGTTGCTCCCTAGAACCTTTGTGGTGTTTCAGAAATAGCTCTTAACTATGATGGAGTTTAAATAGCAATTAAGTAAAAAAAAAAAAAAAAAGGATTTTCCCCGTTGGCCTAAACAAATACTACAAAATAACTTCCACTAGTATTTCTTTACCCGTAGGCAAACTGACTTCAATCCCATTCACATGCCTTTTGTGTTTATTTTATGTGAATATTCTAGAAAATGAGTTCTTTTTTCTGAGATGAATGTTCATCGTAATACTGAATTTCAGATGAATATTTTCCAAAAATCATAGAAAACTTATATTGAACTTTCTGGAAATTCTTAGAGTTATAGTTATCCAATCAGAGGAAAAACATACCACTTGACCTATTTATCCAATCAAAATTCACCACCACAGCTTTAAATGTAAATATTAAGTCTCTCAACATTTTTACTCACAATTATCAAAAACTATTCACCAAATGATTGTCATAAATAATTCTGAACTATAAATTGCACATTATTATAGCATTTGCGGACAACTTGAAAACAGGTGATATTTGCTATTAATTATTTGAGCAGCCTAATCTTTAGTAGTTTAGATTACTGTTTGGAGCTACTTACAATAGGTGAAATCAGCAAACCCAAAGAACCACATGGTATAGTGTGCACTTGTTGCAAATATATTACCATATTTTTGATGTCTGCAGCAGGTTAGCAGTGATACAGTAAGTATTAATGATAAAAATTATATGAAACTCAACGGGATAGGAAGACATCTTGGTGGGATGACACAAACAAGTGCAACCTTTCAACACAGCAATTATTTTTCTTTTTTCCTAAATGTCTTCATGAAAATGGTTCTTTAAATAGTAATATGTGTGTGAAGAAAGGCTCCGAGCATATTCACATGCCAGACAGAGGAGCTATGGTTATTTTCTCAACATTGCATGTGAATAAAGAAAGTCTGATGCTTTGGAAAGTCTGAATGTCAAAATGCAGCATGTCATTTAGGGGCTAGATAACTGGCAAAAGTGATATGGTGTTGCAAAAGTGTCAAAGGAATTTGACAGATCCCCTTTGTTTAAGCATGGCTTGTACTGAAAAAAAAACAATGCCACATTCTATATGTTCTTCATTATTACAGCAGCTCTGGAGTAGTTTGTGATTACAAAGTTTATAAAATGCTATTTTGAGATTATTTTTCAGAACACACACAAGTCTATTAAAGGTAAATTTATCCATTTATCTATAATTTATTTTTAAACACAGTGAAAGGAACATATACAGAGCTCAGTCCCCTCATATTCTGGGACACTTCAGTATCTTTTTCTTAAATGGCAAAAGTAAGAGTTCATCCCCCAGGCTTCTGTTCATCCTATAGAATTGAGTTTGAATGCTTGTAGAGGCCCATGTTGGCTGAAGAAGAAATCTGAGGCCATGAAATTACCGTTTTGGGTAAGTTGGTTGATGTTGGCATTGAACAACAAGCTCAGGAATAATTTTTACACTTGAGTAACATTTAACTGCTGCTGTTGTCAGACTTTCTGCAGCTCCCATCATGCAAATGCTCAGGTGTAAAGGATATATAGAACAGATATGCTTTGACTGATTAGTATATTGATTTTCTTCTGGCCTTCATAAAATTAGAAAAGCTGTCCACCTCTGTTTATCCCAAAATAAGTAAAGAAAATAAGAAAATGGTTCACATCATGTGAGACACTTCGTCTAAGGACCCACATATCAGCCAAGGTCAGGTGTTCCCCTCCCCCAAAATAGAAACTAAAATGACTAAATGAGAGTATTGGAATGCAGTATAGTTGTAGCTGTGTCTGTCCCAGGATATTAGAAAGAGAAGGTTTTGCTAATCACCTAGGCAAAAATCTCTCATAATCTGTATATAGATAAAACTTTTCTACCTTCCAAACTAGCTGAAAAGAACTTTAAGTTACCAAGTAAGGGTGACAGCCTGTTTTCTTATGCGAAGTGACCCATTGCACTTTGTGAATGGATCAAGAGATGGACAGGGAAGCTTCAAGTTAAGAAAAATTACTGGCTGTAAATTAAAGGTCAAATTGGACAAACTACCCCAAGCCATGTTTTCGCCCCAGAGAATGAACTATATATTGTTTTCCCTGTAAATCAAATATACCACAAATAATCTGTCTTTCACACCACATTAAAACCTGCACATTGTTTGACTTGTGAGTCAGATCTACATCCTTCTATATGTGGAAAATGTCGATTGCAAGTCCTAATGAATGCAAAATGCTTATGTATAATCAAAGAATGTGTGGAGTGTGTCCTCCAGATTTAGACGTTTCATTGCAAATAATTGTTGCACTCTATGAGTATTAGAAATTGTCTGGTACAAGGAAGAAGAAATGTTAAAAGCTATAAACCAGGGTATAACTTTGGTATATTAAAATAAATTGCTTAAAAGGGGGATCCTAACTGATAATAGGGGCTAATAATGAAATACAATCCTTGAAATAAATCAAATTTTAAAAGTCTCTGATAAGAAAAGGATTGAAGAAATCTGTTACACATCAGCATCATTTACTGGATACCAATGGAAATAGCAAAGAGACGGAAAGAGCTAAAACCTAAGGACTCACTTGGCATGTGTCCAATTGGAATAAGAGGGTGGCCCCCTCTTACGAGCCCTGAAACGAGGGTATATAAACTGAAGTCACTAGGTGCTCAGGAGAATTGATTGAACCCAACAAGCAGCTCAAGCTTGTGTGGCTGATGCGTGGACCAGCCATGTGGAAAGGACTCTTCCCCCATCCCAGAGTTAAGAGGATAAGAAAACATTTCAAAATTGTATTTCCCCCTCTGTTCTTTAATATACTTAACTGTAGGTTATCTTGCTAAGATTACACTCTCTAGTGAGATCTCAACCAACCGTATTTTAGATTTAAATTTCTTTATAAATCCAAGGAAATCGTCCTGAGAGAGATTGAAAATACTAACTTTAAGCAATTGCTATTAATATTCTAAACTTGTCCATTTTGGACCAATTTGTCAAAAGTAAGTAACCACACTCTTCAAAGCACCAGAAAATACAAGTGCATCCTTGCAAGTTTGATAAATGTGTTAAGTATTAAAGAACTGAGGACTGATTATCATAAGTAAATATTGGTAATTTTTATTGTTCCTTGGTATGACTTCTGAGCCTCAACTGTAGTCTCTGATAATTGTTTGCAAGACTGTATTCTGTATGTTGTACACACAATTGGTTGTGTCTACACTTGGGTGGTGAACTATTGATTATATATATATGTGGTTCTGGGTGAATAATAAATTGTTGGTTCATTAAGAGTAAGTAAGTGTCATGAATTAAGAAATACTGTTCGAATTAAAAGATGACCCAAAAAGAACCTAGAGTTGAAACTAGTAAACTAATGCTTCCTGGACTCAATAAAAAAGGGTTATTCTACTGGATTCTACTATATATGACAAACCTAGTATGTTAGATTTCAGCTGTAAAATTTAACTGGCATCCTGTCAAATTTATAAATTGACCCCCTTTCAAGTTTACATGATCACTTTACTCATGCATTTGCCAATTTGCAGAATCTGGGCCTATACTTATATAATATGCTATGGCTAACAATGCCCATAGTTATATGTGTGAGGTAGTTGATGAATTTTTTGAAGAGCAAATCACCTGTCTTTTTTACCATGCCAATGTTTTTAATAAAACAATCAGGAAAGAAGAAAACAGAAAATATCTGAAATTAGATTAAATTGTATCTTTGGAAGCTCTTGAGGTGTCCTCATGAATTTGGTAAATTCAGGTTGGCCTGGTTCAATAGTACTCATGACCTCTATGTGTTTCTATGGATTTGGGTAGGGGTATGTATGCCAGTGTTGGCAATCATTTGGTGGGTTTTGATTTTAATGTTCTAGTTATAATTTTCATCACAGTATCGAGCTGGACATATGAATCTTTGGATGGTATGATCTTCCCCCCTTAGACTGGTGTTTCATATTCAGCCGTCAAGTATACCAGTGCTAGAGTCACTGTTCGAAGTATGTTAGCACTGGAACCCCATGTTGTGGCCATGAGTTTTTGGACAAAGCTGGTCCTTGCTTTTACCCTTTCACTTGTCTTGTTACATACAAATACTTCAGACAGACTCAATTCAGATCCATTAACCACAAAAAGTGATAAAGTGGCTCCTAGGCAGCTTTGTTTAGGTCATAGGCTGTTACCAAGGATTTGGAAGCATTGGGGAAGAACTTCCAGTACTGAAAGTATTTCACCGTTACCGTGAGGCTGGTGGAAAGAATGTTTCCAGTGGTGGTAGAACTGAGTGAAAATAGCTACAAGAAAAGCACTTTAGGGCAAGGACTGTCCCTCACTCTGTGTTTGTACATTGCTAGCACAGGGACCCCAAAGTATTACTGCAAAACTACTACTAATGAAGTATAAAGGTTGCATTGAGTCTGTCATTTTCCACAAGGTATTCATAATACCTCCTTTTCAAAAGCAAAAGGAAGTGTGCCATTTTTAACAGTTAACCATCTGTAAATGGCAGTTTAGATGACATTATGGCTTGCACATAAGTCTGTTACGATTATGATTTATCCTCATGCTTTCTTTGCTACTGACAGGTTTATGTTGAGTGCATACATCATCTTTCACTGACCGAGGGCAGAGGCTTTTCTGGATATGCCTTTGAGCATCACTCTGGGAAGGATGTAGCCAGCCATTCCCCCTTAATCATGGGCTCATTAATTGATGCTTAATGACAAGGGTGATATAACTTTGTGAAATTTACATGGGCAACAAAAGAAACAGATAACTCCAAAGCCACCAAATATCCAAAGAAAGAGCTGTTTTCTCCTTTACACAGTAAATGTACTTGAACTAAATTCAGATGTTGTAGACTGGATTGAGTTCTCCCTTACACCAGTGATTCTATTTAAATGCATCTAGTATAAAACAAGTGCAAGAAGAGAATCAGGCCTTCTGTCTTAGAGGTTCCTTAACACTTATGCTTTCCCTGTTCCCTTATTGTACATTGGTAATCTCTGTTTTGCTCAAACTGAAGTTTTCGAAATGTAATCAACATAATAGTGATCAGAACCTTTCAGAAAGTTCCAACACTCTTGTCTGGTGGCATTCAACATGCACTGATCACAAGGGCATCTTGTTCATATACCTCAAAAAGATAGTCAATGAGCCAGAAATAGCCTCCTACAACCTTCTTTGAGTGTGGGTGGTAGGTGTTTGAGAGATAATGTACACTGTAACTCATAATGTAAATATTACAAATAAAAATACACAACCTATTTCAAATATGCAGGATGATCAGGCCCTAATATAGTATAAAAAATTATAACAGGAACAAGCATCTAAAATAACTACTTAGAAAATGTGGTGTGCAGTGGTAATACCCACCTACAACATGTGCGCATGAACTGCATTCTGCACAGGGCGGGCCATAGAGGGGCAAGTGGGCAACAGCCTGCACATTATTCCATCTGTTCACAAAGCTGCTGCAAAAGCAACTGCAAACACAACTATAGGGAGCAATTAACCCAAGCTAGCAGAGGTAACACAATAAACCATGGTGAGATTAGCAAGACTCCCACTTAGAGGTATGATTCTCTCACTTTGAGGCAAGGCAACAGACAGCATCTGCCCTTGCCCCAAAAGTGCATTCAGCACCAACCCATTCCAGAAATTCCTGCGTAGAAGAGATGGCAGGAATATAGTATGAAAGTGATGCCAGTGGAAAGAAACAGTCAAATCTACAGCTGTTTGGCCTGTGAAGAGGAGACAGTTTGGTGATGTCAAGATGGCTGGGGGTGTAGGCAGGCCCGCTCCTTTTCCACATCCTCCTTTACACCCTGCCGTCTGTGATCAGCAAGTCCGCAGCTCCAGTTACTATTGGCCTAATTTTGAAAGGTGCTGAGCACCTTCTGCTCCCATGGACAGCACTCAGTAATTCTGAGAAACTAATTTGACCTAAATTCCCTTCCTCTTGTTGTGAATATACATGATGAAAGAGAAGCACGTAGTGTGAAGGGGACTGTTTCTTTTATTGACTGTACTGTACTCAGTTCAGTCTCCTCTGACTTCTCATTTTGTCAGTTAACTGTCACCCTCTCCTTCACACCCAGGAAGTTTAGGCTGTATACAATTGGGAGGGAGGTTTCCCACTGGCTGTGTTAAGGAGAATAGTGGTGGGGATGAGGAAGAGCTACACTGTCTGAAATACCTCGCAGAAGAGTTTAGTGTCTATTTATGTTTAATTTAGTTTGGCAGGTCATACCTCCCCTTTTAATGGAATCTATCCAAAAATGTGTGTGTGTTAGAAGAGAAAAAAAATAAGCTGTTCTAGTGAGTTTGTTACTGTGCTTATATTATTGTTTCAGTTTATTTCCTCTGTCCTCTGTCCGCTCATCCTGCAGCGATCTAAGTGCTTGTCTGACTCATGGAAGAAGAAAATACTTTGCACTTCTCAATCAACTTTCACTGTGGATATTAGTGGGTTATAAATGATTAAGCTTCACAATACTCTGTGAGGAAGCTAGTATAGTGTAGAATAGAGATTGGCAAACTGAAGTTTGAGATTTTGTAGCTTTCTTCAGACCATGCTGACAATAACTAATTGCTTAAAATAAATTAAACATACAGTTTTTGGATTTGTATTGCTCACATGCTTGTGTGACCAGTTATCATAAAATATATACTTTGCACAGCTGCAAAGAGCACTGTAAGACATTTGGCTAGTATTCCATACATCTTGATTTAGAAGTTGCAGCATCAATTCAATTTAATTACTTCCCCCTGCAGCATGTTACAGGTGTAACTACTTAACAGAAGTGGTTAATAATTGAATTCTGCTTCTCAGACAGTGTATTTTTTAATGTATGTGTATCTTATCTGTTTTAGTTGGATATAGTGGAAATAGTATGGTATGGGGTTGGTTCAGCATCCATTTTAGCATCCAGCAGAGCTCTTCAGCATATCTAGACATGAAAAATTTTAAATTCTTTATCTAAAGAATTTCTGAATGCACAGCTGTAAGTACCTCAAGGGAACCCAATAGACCTGAAAATTGTCTAGCCAAGGTACCATGCATTTTAAACACAGGATTTTTTCAGTCTTGCAGCCCATGCTTATTGCAAGCAGTTACTCAGGATTCATTTGCAGGGTACACTTTGCCAATGGGTATGAGTTTCTTTCTTATTCATTTTGATTCTAAGACTAATGGATTCCCTCCTCCAGTTCCTACGTGTCAGGCTTCTGATTTATTTAGATGATAATCTGATAGCAGCTCCCTGAGGAGAGAGAGTGCCATGCCATATCATACTCTCAATCCACTTGCTCTCTGCCCTGTGGATTCTAATCAACAGAGCAAAGTCAGTTGCACTACCATACAGTTTATTAGACTTTCTAGCCACTTAACAAGTTTATCCTTATAAACATGGAACCGACTTCATGCAAAAATATCAAAGTGTGTTAGAAATAACTTTGCTAGAATAAAAGATAAATCAAAATGACTGCTGGGGGTAATATCTAGGAAAGTTTTTTAAAGTTGTTTTCTACTAAAAACTGGGAAAACATGGTTTGTTTCAAAGAGAGTAGAGCATAGTTTTGATCTATCAATCTGTTTTATCACAGTAATTTCTATCATGGAGAGAAATGCCCATCCTACCTTATACATAATGGTTTCCCTTGCATCTGTCTTGCATTAGTCTCCAGGGGATTTCATAAGAGCCTCAAACATTCCAGATTTGGCTATCTCTAGCAAATCATTCTAAAACTCTAAAACTTTTTTTTTTTTAATCTCTTGGTGGGTATCACTCTGTGGAAATTAGAGATGATTGAAATTTGAAGATCTGCATTCAAGTTTGGTTTTGTTAAATATCCCCAATTTTGGCTGCTTACATGAGGCTGATCCAAACCTCTTGAGTCTGTTAAACTGGCTGAAAGTATTCTGAAAACATCCTTACTCTCTGTAATTCAATAAATCTTGCTCTGATGCTGACTCAAGTGCAAAGGTATATTAAAAACATAACAAATATATCCAGACACTTCAGAAATTTAAAAAGATTCCATGCTCTCTCTCTCTCTCTCTCTCTCT
>NC_048305.1:61176300-61215395 GCF_013100865.1 Trachemys scripta elegans
GGGGGGGCGGGCTCCTGCGCGCGGCGCTCCACAGGGGGGCGGCGCTCTGGGGGGGGTTCCGGCAGCGCTCTGGGGGGGGCAGGCTCCGGCGGGGGGGGCAGCGCGGGGCTCAGCGCTGGGGAGGGGGTCCGGCGGCACTCGGCACGGCGGGGGGCAGGCTGCGGCGCTCGGCGGGGGGGGCGGCACTCAGTTGGGAGTCTGGGGGGCGGCGATTTTTTTTGCTGCCTGGGGCAGCAAAAAAGCTAGAGCCGGCCCTGTTGCTCCCTACAGTCTCTTCCCTCTCACTCTTTCCCCAGCTGGGCCCTATCAGCACTTAAACCTGCCTCCTTTTATACAGGAATCACCTAATTCCTCACAATCAGGGTTGGCTTAGCTCCAGGGTCTCCAGCCCAAACACAAGCCACCCTGTTACACTCTCAAAGGGAGAAGGTGTGTTTGATGTCACTTATCTTACACAGACCCTTCTCTCCTTGCATAGTGACATTATGCCCCCTTTCAAGCAACACACTCTCCTCTACTTCATGCTCACACTGCAGCAGTTGTGCTTCTTTCCAACACTGAGATCAGTGATGATGTCAGACAGGGTCAACCAGGCCCTGGCACTTGGCAACTAGTACAACCTATTCCATCACAGAGGAGCACACTGCAGAACCCATCTTGTCACCTATCAGAGAAGGAACATCTCAAGAAAAGGACATCACCAACTTAGGAAGCCTGATACATGATACATATGCCTAATTCACAGCTCAAAATCACCTTTCCACACGCCAGAAGCAAATGCAATGGGGAAAGGGGAAAGGCCATTTAGAGTTAAGCTGAGGCTGATTAATGCAAGATCTGTGGTCAATAAACAGCAAACGATACACGATCTCATATGCTATGAAGCCCCTAATATAGCCTGCATCAATTAGATCTGGCTGGATGACACAGTTTTGATAGAATTTATTTGACCAAACCTACTAAAAACTCATTTCCTGCCTTACGTCCTTGGGACTTTGACAAGTCATCTATGTTCCAAGCCACACAGCCTGTCCCATCTTGGACATGGTGTCTGGATTAGATTTCAATATGGAAAATAACACAATCAAACCATTGTCTTGGACAGATCATCACCACATTTGTCAAGGCTGATTCCCCACTCTGGCACTTCGAGTGCAGAAGGTTGGGGCCTGCAAGGATTCTAAAAATTAATACTGGCCACTCCAGGCTGGTATTAAACTCCCAAGGTTACAGCTTCTCTCTGACCTTGGAAGGGTAGATGCTGCCACCACCCAAATGCAAAAAATCCCTTTGAGCCCAGGAAGGCACACTTGGGAATTCCTCCCTGTGGGGTATCCTCATGCCCTTTCACCCCCCTCCATCCCCGGGGAAGAGCTGAGAAAGAAAACAAAGGAAATCAGCTGTCGCTACCAGCTAATTAAACAACATATGCACAAACCTTTTAAGACAAAAAACCCAATCCTGTTCTTAAAAAAAGGTAAATTTTATTAAAAAACAAAAAGAAAGAAAATACATCTGGAATGTAGTCTATTGCTAGATTTAAAAAAGAGTAAATATAATAATTAAGCTTCAAGAATGGTTTTCTTGAGGTCCAGCTTAAACAAAACAAAAGCACCTGGGTTTAGCACAGAGGAGTCCACAAGCAATAAAGAAATAAAAGAGATAAACCTAATCACGTCTTCCTAGACATTCCCTGATCTACTTACATATCTGGGGTTTCAGATAAGTAGTTTCGAGGTATGGTTTTTCATACCTGGTTTAAAGCTTCTTACAGCATTACTGCTCTGTCCCCCTTCTCCGGAGAACAACAACAGACAGACCAAGGGAAAGTTTTTTCCCAATTTTAAAAAGTTCTAGCCTTCCCATTGGCTCTTTTGGTCAGGTGCCCACTCCCTTCCTTTTACCCATGAGCTTTTTTTAACCCTTTACAGGCAAAGCAAGGAGAGAACAGCTACTAACAGGGATTTTGTAGCTAACTGGCTGGCCAGGTGTTCATTAAAGGGAGCTTACCTCCCCTCGCCCCCCTTCATCACAACATTCAAGTAGTAGTCAGGGGTTTCCCAGCTACCAGAAAGCTCAAAAGTCACAAGATCACGGTCCATACACACACACGCTCATGTAACCAGAGAAATTCCAAACCATGCTAAAGGATAGCATCACTCCACTTAGGTTAAGGAGTTGAGGACCTGGTGAACCATTATCATCATACTCTATCTACAGCCACTGACATTCTGACCTCCAAATGGCCCCTCCTACCTTACTGACCTCACTGAACACATCTGGTTCTCAGCCAGCGTACACCAGATGAAGGGAGAGGGATGCAAACTTGAGCATCGCTATAAGAACACCAGGCTGAAACCTAAAGACTTTCTCCAAGACTTTGCGGAGTCAGATTACAGGCCAAAAGAATTTTCCTCCCTACCTCCTTAGAAGCTGCCAAATCACACCCTAACAAGCTACTCAGGTTGGCAGAACCCAGCACCAGGCTCTGTGAAGAATTATCCTATTGTGCTGAAGAGACCATCTACATTTAAGAAGACTTATCAGACTGCATGGATCTGATCCCCCTATACTGTCCAGAGAGCAGCCTATCTTCATTCCTTGAGTACAGCCCATTTACAGCTTGTGAGTACTAGGATAAAGCTGAGGAATTCAAGGACTTGAGCATGAACACCAAAGGGTTGGTTCAAGACAGGACGGTCTGCCATAGGAGATGCAGGTGGTATTATTAGAGAGACAGGAGGCTATGTATGCAAGCACCGGGAAAGAGCCGGGGGCAACAGAGGTTGTGTCTATAAAAAACAATTTCAGGAAATCTACTGTCATTCCCTAACACTGGGTGGCACTCCACTAGTGATGGCAATAGTGGTGATGAAAATAACAGAGGGGGCAGGGAGCATTGGGGAGTGGGATTACGAAAGGAGAAGTTTGATTTGGAGATGGAGTAAAAGAGAAGAAAAGGAAAGAAAGGAGATGCTTCCAGAGGAGGAAGTCCCTGAAGTTAGAAAAATAGTTGGGTAATCAAAGACTGAAATGTAGCCCCTACAGAGACATAAGTATGGCACAACCCTGAGCAGCTGAGAAAAGCTACTTTGCCATGGTATCTGTAGCAAAATTGATTGAAATCTCTTGTGCAATGCATTGGCTTTACCACAGATGCTGAAAAGAACAAGGCAAATTCATTTCAAGCTGCTTTAGCGGTAACATGCAACATATTGTTTATCATATCCACGCTGTTTTCCCATGCTGCCTAAAACATCAGTGCAATATGCATGATGCATTTTTCTCCCAATAGCTCCCCTCAAAGAGTAAATGCTCTAATTTGGGCCATAATACACCATAGCCTTACATCATATCAAAGAGGATGAATCCCTGTTTTACAAAACTCAACCTTAATTACAGATGGAAACCTGAGAGGTGTCTCCATTATCAAATAGCAGGGAAAACTACTGGCTAAAATGGTAAATGTGATAAAAGGAGTCATAAATCAGAATAAGCAAACTTGGAGACATGGAGGGGCATGGAGACACTTTGTAGGCCTCTTTCCAACATGCAGAATCTTGTTCAGGGAGGCTCTTCCACCAGGTCCATGGCCCGACTAACAAAAGTGGGGCACTGGCAATCAAGTGGAAGACTAGGGCCAGTGTAAGTATCAGCTAGTCTCTCCTGTTAATACTATTTTTCTACAATCCCCTGGTTAGTTCTCACCTTTCTCCTTTGTCTCCAACCCATAACTACCATGATCCTATGATTTCTTGCTATGGAGGATGCCTGCAGATGTAGCCCCCACATCACCAAGCCATTTCTTTACGCCTGGGAAGGCAGAAGGATCTACTGCATGTTTCTCTTAATTCTACTTTTACTTATCAGTTCTCCAAGTGATTTCCTCGCCTGGTCACAGGGTCAGTACTAAGAAGCTAAGCCCAAAAGCCTCTAATTCATCTAGCTTAGTGAGTTTAGTTCTCTTTCTCCACGACAAATAAGCTTCCATGTAGGGCAGTGGGTCTCAAACTTTTTTTCTGGCAACCCCTTTCACATTGCAAGCCTCTGAGTACGATCCCCCTAATAAGTTAAACACGCTGTTTAATATATTTAACACCATTATAAATGCTGGAGGCAAGCGGAGTTTCGGGTGGAGATTGACAGCTCGCGACCCCCCCATGTAATGACCTAACAACCCCCTGAGGGGTGCCAACCCCCAGTTTGAGAACCCCGATGTAGGAGACGAGGTATAGATTCTTCCAGCAGAATGTGACCTATTGTGACCTATTTCTAAAGAAGAGTTGGAGAGACCAAGGGTACAAAGGCTGCAGGGAGGCCCTTGGTCACAGGAACTGTATTTCAGGATACTGCCCCGACACACGTGTACATTTGTTCAACCCCTCCCCATGACATATCCACTCCACATGGTGATGTCAAGATAATGCTGTCATCACCAGGGTCTTCCTTCCCTGGTGATGATTTTAGCAACACCACATTAGAAAGTCTTTTGTTCTTACCACTCAATAATGATTTCATCATAGTTAACACACTAATGTACTGGCTTGTGTCTCATTTGTATATGAATGAAATATTCTTAAACTTTACATCACATAACTATATGTTCCATAATTAATCTGTGTTCCATAATAAATTATGTCGGGTTCCTCATATGAATAGACAATCCATAATATGGTGCATAAAATGACCCCAATGCTGTTAATGAATCCTGTGTGTTAATACATGTGAGAATAGGGTAAACAAAAATATTTTCTAAAGCTAAACCAAAAGTATGTGCTTTGTATTATACGCTAAAGGTCACAAAACTCTGGAGAGGGAACATATTCCCAAGGGAAATGACCTGAGAGGAAAGAGCCCTGTGGCTTGAATTCTGTCCTTAGAACCAGACACAGAAGCAGCCCATTTTATTTTAACTTAGAATATATATTTTGAGGGGATATAGTTTGAGAAGCCCTCTAAACTTTAATAACCTCTAGGGAACAGTGAGCGGCAGATAAACTTCATGGGCTGTTCAACACAAAAGAAATTCTATCAGTTGTAGGCAATCTATCACTGTCTTCTTCATACCCACCAGCAGAGGTCAAACTTACTCCTCAACTCAGGTCATAGATGCATGCTTTCAGCCCCACGTTGAAAAAAATGATAGTGTCTCAGTCCCTCTGACATGACACTGTGATCTTCTCTCCCCAGGTGCTAACTTCATCCACCAAAATAGCTGCCTTCCCTCCCTCCATCCTAAAGGGATGAAACTTCATTTGGACAAATAGTTACATGATCAAATCCCAACCTGGTCCCTATATACAAGTCACTTGCTTGTGCAGGCTAGGTTCAGCTTAGTTGAACAAATCATTTGTCCAGATGCAAATATAACTGGAAGCTCACTAACCTTTCAAAGTGTATGTATGCCCTAACTTATAAGTGGAAGCGGGGAGGAAGGAGGGGGCAGGGAAGGATGAACTGGAATTATTCATTATGTCCAGTTTGAAGCAGCTATTCATACAATTCAGTGCCTATATGTTCGCTGAGGTGACAGCAACAGGGAGGTTTGTGGCAGCTTTCATGTCTGAATTTGAACAGATACCTTTCTGTACTCTCACCACTAGAGGGTACATTTGTTTCACTGAAAATCAGATATCCAGCAAAACCACATTTGGATAAAACCTTGGATTCCTATTTGTGGCAGGTAATGTCTGAATGAATCTCAAGCTATGTCTACAGTATGGCGGGATCGACGCTGCTGTGATCGATACACTGGAGGGCAATTTAGACGGTCTCATGAAGACCTGCTAAATCGACAGCAGAGTGCTCTCCGGTTGCCTCCAGTACTCCACTGGGAACAAGGGAAGTAAGGTACGTCAACAGGAGAGCATCTCCCATCGACACAGCACAGTGTAGACACCGCAGTAAGTCAACGTAAGCTATGTCGACTCCAGCTACGTTATTCATGTAGCTGGAGTAGCGTAACTTAGATAGACTTACCATGGTAGTGTCGACATAGCCTCAGATAATCAGCTCAGTCCTGCAGTCTGTTCTCAGGAAAAACTCCCATTGAAGTCCGTGGAACTTTTGCTTGAGTAAGAACTGTAAGAATGGGTGAAGTATACTTGTCTCTAGGAGAAATAGTTCAAAACAAATTTCTTATGGTGGTGCCCAGTAAAAACGAAGAGCTGGGGAAGAAAAAAAGAAACTTGTATGTACAGCTCTATAGAAGTGTAAAATCACACACAGCTCTAATAAGGTGGTACAAAAGCAAGTTCTATGTTTTTCCTACATATGGTATCCAAAATGTTTTCAGAGAATAATTAAATATTAAAAGCAGAAGTGGAAAAAATAGAAGATTTAGGCCGACTGTTTCCAGCTGAGATTTGAAAGGAGATGTAAGTCAATAAGAAAGAGAGAGAGAGAGAGAGAGGAACATTATTGTAGAAGAGGGCTCCACACTAACTATAGTGAGATTCTTTAGAGGGAAAGTGTGGAAGGAGCAGGGAGATGGGCAGGGACAAGTTGCCATCATTAAAGTGGAGATGTAGAAAGAGAAAATATACTGAAATAACAGGATGAAGTGGGGTAGGCCAAAAAGGTAGGATTGTGGCAGCTTTTTTCTTTGAATTTCCTAGTGTTTGCTGTTTTAGGTCAGTTTTTTAATATTACTCCCTCACTACTTATCTGATCTTGTTTCTCCTCAGAGTTGTCTGACCTCTCCGTTCCATCAACAATGCTAGCCTCAATCACCCATTTGTCCACTTCTCACACAGCCATCCTCATCCTTTCTTTTATGCTACCCCACACAGGTAGGCCATCATCCTTGAACAAGTTGCAAAGACTGTTTGGATCTTGTGTTTTGGTTCAGCCCTTCTCCAATTTTTATGAAAAGTTTACATCCAATGTAAGTGTAATTGGGTTAAAAAAAGAATTAGATATGTGCATGGATGATAGGTCATATCAGGGATGAAACCCCATGCTTTCAGTGTCCCTAAATCTCTGACTGCCAAAAGCTGGAACTAGACAACAGGGGATAAATCACTCGATAAATTGTTCTGCTCTGTTTGTTCCCGCTGAAGCATCCGACTCTGGCCACTGTTGGAAGACAGGATACTGGTCTAGATGGACCATTGACCTGACCCACTATGGCCATGGTTATGTTCTTAAGTTACTAAGGACTAGTCTATACTAGAATCGCTACAGCGGCATACAGGGCCGGCTCTGGCTTTTTTGCCGCCCCAGGCAAAAAAGACTCCCGCCGCCCCTCTCCCCGGCTGGTCGGATCGCAGGGGGGAGGGCGGCGAGCCCAGCCGCGGCCCCGCTCTCCCCAACCGTCCAGAGCGCCAGGAGGAGGGCGGCCCCACTCTCCCCGGTTGGTCGGATTGCAGGGGGGAAGACGGCAAGCCCGGCCGCAGCCCCGCTCTCCTCGGCCGCCTGGAGCGCCGGGGGAGGGCGGTGAGCCCGCTGCGGCCCCGGTCTCCCCAGCCGGCCGGAGTGCCGCCCCCCTCCAGGTGCCACTCCAAGCATGTTCTGGTGCCTGGAGCCAGCCCTGGCGGCATAGCTGTACCAGTGCAGCTGCATCGCTGTAGCACTGCTAGTGCAGACATTCTATAATGACGGGAGAGAATTCTCCATAATCACTCCACCTCCCCGAGCAGTGGTAGCTATGTTGGCAGAAGAGCTTCTCCCTCCCCAACATAGCACTGTGCAAACCAACCCTTAGGTTGATGTAACTTATGTTGCTCGGGGGTGGGTGACTTAAGCTATACCAAAGTGAGCTGTAATATCTACAATCCCTAAGAATTTGAATAGCAAATATATGACCCATAAAAGCACTTGCAAAATGAAAACACAAAGAGAAACATATTGTTTGAAAATGGCAATTTAAGTGCATGTTTATTATCTCTTTATGGGAGCTCTGGTCTTCTTCAATGTAATGCTTTATTTTTGAAAAAGTTTGCCTTATTCGAACTTCAGCTCACATATGGTTCTATTTTGCCTCTAACTATATGGGTCAGTAAAAGGTAAAAAGGTGCTCACTTGCAGTAGTAATTATGAATGGATGAGCCAGTTTGGATGAATTAATATAACCAGCTCAAAACCTTAGCTGAACATTTCAGACCCTCAAAATATTTGGTTCAAGGTTGATCATGAAATTAGGCAAAGGTTTCTTGCACACTCTTACATCTGGTTTCCACCTGAGCCTAGAAACTGAAGCACCATTACTATGAAAGCAACAATATTTTCTTGTATTTATGTATGGGATTAGAAATGGACATGCAAAAATAGCAAGTATTTGGATAAATGCAACAAGAAGGCAGAATATTAATATTGAGAGATATAGAATAAAAATCACATATGAATGCTCTTGGACCACCTCAAGTGCTTCCCAGCTTAGTGTCAGTTCTTCCCACCAGTCTAGCCATCTGTATTTTCCTCCACATCAATCCCTTCATGGAGTCTCCCAAGCCTCAGTCCCAGGAAAAAGATGGAGATGAAAGATAGCACATTGGCAGTGAGGTGGCATTGGAGAAGGAGCATAAGCCCTTTTCTGTAGAACTCTAAGCTTGTGGGGGACCATGATGGGACTTTTATTTGCTTTTATTTCTTCAGTTTTAAAAGCTACCCTTTAAAGATAATCATCATTATGGTTCCAGTAGGAGAGTCACAGTTCATTATTATGGCATACTTAATTTTACACTAAGCAGGTGCTGTTATCCAATGTACCACTGACATTCACCTCCTGAATTATCTGCTGCATACTTTATAAGGCAATGTTGACAGTAGCCTCCAAAATGCTATTTTTAAATACTCATTATTCATAGTATCAATATACCGTGGCTTGATATTCCCAGTCAAGTGAATAAGTTATAACTTATGTATCCATAAGATAAAATATATTGGCCTAGTTAAAGTAACTCATTATCATATACATATGGATGCTTAGTCTTAATATGGTATGCTCTTATTTATCATTTTGATCCATGAACCTGTAGTATACTATGCTATGTGTCATGTCCTCGAGAGAGAGGCCCAGTTCAGCAAAGCACTTCAGCTTGTGCTTAGCTTTAAACAGGCAAACAGGTTAAGTGCTTTGCTGAAAAGAGGTCTGAGAAAGAGCGGGAATTTGAGTGTGAAAAAAGGTTGCTAGGCCATCCCCAGAAAATTACAACCTGTTAAGACCCAACTGAAATTTGGATTTCTTCTGAGCCTATCGGAGAAGCCAGTTAATTTATCGGCTCTGAAACGGGAAGCATTCAACAAGAAGGTAAGTCAAAGCTCCCTCTTCCTTCCTTTATTCACTTTCTCCTGGATATAAGGACAATAACTAGATAGATAGCTGCTGGGGCAGCAGCTTTATTTAGTGTATTACACACACAAAAATAATCTTAAAAGAACATTCAAGTTGCAAAGTCAAACACTCAAAAGTTGCATAATGCCAGAATTAAGATTCCCGTACAGTGTTAATTCATCCCCTTTGCACATATACTTTATGATATAGTTTTTAATTATGTGATCACATTCTTTTTTTTCCATAGGATGCCTGGTTTATTCAGTGCACAGGCTAGACCTGCTCTGGGGATGAATTAGAATTATCTAGTGAAGGAGACTGTTGTCTGTGGGGGCTTGTCTTCGCTACTGTATTTTTCACTCCATGCATCTGATGAAGTGGGTTATAGCCCACAAAAGCGTATGGCCAAATAAATTTGTTAGTCTGTAAGGTACCACAAGGACTCCTCGTTGTTTTTGCTGATACAGACTAACATGGCTACCCCTCTGAAAACTGGGAGATCATCACTGCTGCAATCGATGCAGTGGGTGTCGATTTAGCGGGTCTAGTGAAGACCCACTAAATCGATGGCAGAGCGTTCTCCATTCAACTCCGGTACTCCATCTCCTCGAGAAAATTAAGGTAAGTTGACTGGAGAGCGTCTCCCGTCAACACAGCGCAGTGAAGACACCAGGGTAAGTCGACATAGGCTATGTTGACCCCAGCTACATTATTCACGTAGCTGGAGTAAAGTAACTTAGGTCAACTTACCCCAGCAGTGTAGACAAGGCCTAGGAACTTTGCTTCTTCTGTTGCAGAAACTGAAAGGTGAGTAGTGAATGAGACAGGGACTGCAGGAAAAGAAAGAAAGGTCTCATGGTTAAGAAAGTTGAATGCTGTCCTGGAGAACTGATTTCTATCCCTGCCTCTGCCACAGAGTTATTGTGTGATGCTGGACAGGTCACGTACACCACATTTTTTTACAAGTGGTTGCTAATTGTGTGTTCCTTATTTTTAGGGCTCAGAATGTGTGATCCTGGGAGCTGATTTGCAGAAGTGCTGAGCATTCTCACATGCAATGACAGTCAAGGGGAGCTGTATTTTGAATGTATAAAGTGCAATCTAATGCTAATTACTCTGAAAAATTAGGTTCTAGGCATCTCAAATTGTGCACTCAAAATTAGTGGATACTTTTGACCTTAATCTCTCTATTTCAATTCCCCGTCAGTAAAATGGAGTGTTTTAAGGATAAATTTAATTGATAGCTGTGAAGCACTGAGATATTTTAGTGATAAGCACCATAGAAAAGCTCATAAGCCAGTTAATAAATTTGTCTTCAGAGCAGGGTTTAAACAGTGTGCAATCAGTAAGACATGGGCCCACATCTTGAACAACAAGGATAAACAAAAATACTAAATAGTTGATCATTCAGTGAGCACCATCCATCCTATGCATTGAATGAGACAGGGGTCCTGTGGAAAAAAATATGTAATCATGTAATTACAGACCATATCATAATGCATACCCACAAGGGGGTCAAATTAAGATTTCATGGGCAATGTTCATTCTGTCATTTCCTAGCTGTTGAGGGCAGCCTTAATAATGGTCTTTTAACATGGGGGGAAGGGGTGATTGTGTGTAATTTCCTAGGTTTTAAAAAAAGCAAAATGAAAAAAATTAAGTGGTAGTTTGACATCATATTGACACCCTCATGCGTCATGAATAGATTTGGACCTTTTAGATCCACAGCACAGATCCATGTCACTTGAGATTGGATTAAAAATAATATTTTTTAAAAAAACAATCAATTCGGGGCTCATTTGTCTTCTGATTTCTGAGCCCCAGAAACCAACAGACATCTTGCTCTCAGCTTGCTTTAAACCCCACTGCCAAATGGGGATCAACTGCCAATTTTCAGATGGAACTTTCATTGGTGAGTGAGTCTGAGGGTAAGATTTCAAGCTCTGCTACAGCCCTGTATGTTTTGCATTTGCAGACAGAGACCATAAGAGTCCCAGTGGTGGTTAGGAGAATTTTCCCAGCACAGGCATTGCATAAGGTAGTTGTAGACTGCCCTTCACAGGCCCCCGGCAAGCCCTTGCATAGAGGTCACAATGGGGTTGGGGTTGGGACTGAGAGCTGGAGGGAGTATGTTAGAGGAGGCACAGACCTTATGGACAGCACAGTCACCCTGGAATAGGCTACCACAATTTAGAGCAGCTCCATGAGTGATCCTAAATCATGCTAGGGCCATTTTAACCCTTGGAGCATCCCAAAATTGTGTGAACACAAAAACAACTTAGCCCTTCCTTAGTCCTTCCTCCCCTAGGGCTGGAAGTTCTGAGTTGCATCTTCCACTGGGGGTGGTTTTTTCTAATTAAAAAGGCTTTTCTTGTTTGTTATTTTCAATATATCTAAATTCCCTGCTTCCCCCCGGGTAATGAATTTGTAGATTTGTAGCCTCACATCCCTTTAACACTATATATGCCCTGACAGATGCTACTGCCTCTTCTTTTTTCTGCCCATCTTCCCCCCACGCCCCATTCTCATCTAGTTTCTTCTTCTTCTTTTTTTTTAATTTAAAGTCTACTGGTATCTTGAGATACCCATTCCTCCCCCCACCGCATGCTAAATACTGCTCAGTCTAGCTATGAGTTTTTGTGTCAGTAGGTTGTTTGGCTTTTTGTGACTAGACTGAGTACTGGGGGAACAGGAAATAGATGCGTGGACCATCACGTTGTTGTCTGAGTCTGCATGCCTGCTATACATGTGTGATACACCCACAGCTGTCTGTAGTATAGGCTACCACAGAAGCAGAGAGGGAATGTGACAGCTTTCAAAGGAACTGTCTACTGCTTTACACAAAGCCACACAGCTCCTTTGAAAGCTGCCAGGTGAGTAGGTGTAGAGTCATGCAGCTTTTCCCTGTATCTACTGCTCCCCTCTCTTGTCCTCCTCCCTCCACCCAAACAAATCCAGTTCATCTTCCACTCCCCAACACCCAGGGAAAAACGACACATTGAGTGACAGTACAAATCTGGGTCTGAAGCTCTTTACTAAGCCTTCATAATTAGCGCTGGTCAGGCTACTAATTCTGAATAATATAAGTTGTTCATTTAATCCTTTATGAGTAGTGAATCATTCATGAAAGAATGTGATTTCTGCAAAACAAAATTATTTTTAAACAGAAGTATGTGCTGAATAGTTTTAATAAGTAATTTACAGTGTGTTGGTGGGGAGTTTTGCATAACTGTTAAGTGTTTAGGTGCCATTATTCCATGAATTGTCTGATTGAATGCCTAAGTCAGACAGAGTTCTTTCTGCTCCCTTCTTGAATGGATGGACATTTTTTAAAAGTAGTGAGAAATTTAGAGCTGCCTGGTAATAATTTATTCATACTGTATGTTGACCTGGTTATAGAGATGCTTACTGTATGAATATGTTGGGTTAACTCAATAGAGGGCTTTCTGGAATATTGACTCAAAGATGGCTCCAGATAGTTACCTCTCGAGTGACACTGAAGAGTTAAGGGACAATGCCACCATGCACAAGATCCGACTGTGGGTGTTTGAATCAGTTAGGCCTACATAAGTTACTATCAGGGGATAGTAAGACTTTTGATAAGATAAACAGGCACGTAAACTGGTGGTTGTTTTAAAATCCTTCTTCTTTAAAGCTTTATTTATACTGCTCAAAAAACAATATTTTTTTTGTTAAAGAAGGCAGTTTGATCACTACACACCATTGGCCAGGTGTATAGACTCCTAAAAGGGAAGAACTGAAGTTGCCTGAACACATTTGGACCTGCAGGTAATAAGGGTTGATAACGTAAGCTACTGTAGCCCAGGTCCTGCTCTAAAAGTGGGAAAGCTGCAAAATTCCACCCCAAGGTAGACATCATGCTCTTACCCAAAACCTGAGAGGGGTGCATTCAGAGACACCAAAAAGGGGACAGAGGTGCAGCTAGTCCCAGTAATCATAAAAGAAAAATAATGAATGACAGATAAATTAATTATAAAATTGGTGACACACTGGGGATTCTTTAATATTTTCAGACACAATGTAGTCATCTGAATACTCACATATAGCAAACAGAACATAAACTCAGCACTTTTATTCAAAAAAAGAAAGGGGGTTGGGTTGTTTTTTAATTCAACCAACTCTGATGAGAACTACTGCGTATATTTTTGTTGCTGTTATCTGGGTTGTACAACCCATGAGATTCCACGCTATTGTCATCTCCCCACTGACATGAACTTTCATCATCTATTGTCTCACCCATTGCACGGTGACAAAAGTCTGAAAAGATCAGGATTCCCTAACCGAAAAAAAGGAAAACAAAAAGGAAACTTGACTAAAGCATTCATATTTTGAAAGGCACAGTGAAAAAAGTACTTTTTTGTTTACCTTGTCATATAACAGTGGTCTCTTGATGAATATAGAACAGTAAATTTTGAACCAATAAAAATACTTCTTCATGCTACATATGCTTACTCTGCAAACTTGCTACAAGAGATCATACTAAAAAAATATTGTGAACAGATTTTAAAAATGAATTAGACCCACTGACCATTAAAACAGTAGTCAAGGTAAAGCTATGACAGGAATAATAGCTTATGTAGGAAACATTGTTTAGACTCCTGCTGAGGTCAAGAATGGATCCACCTCCTGCTCTCCCTCTACTGAATTATACTACTGGTGCATTATGGATGGTTTACAAAAATATTTTTTTTTTGAAGAATCAGGTATTGATCACTGTACAGAGACAGGATACCAGTCCTCATGGATCATCATCTGAGAGGGCAAATGCTATGTCCTATGGAATTATGAACCTAACCGACACTTTCTTGTACTAGTCTGGCCTTTCACATAGGGAGGTGTTATTGCCACTTTATAAGAGTGAGACCATTATTGGAATACTACACTCAGTTCTGGTGTCCACACTTGAAAAAGGATGTTGACAAATTGGAAAGGGTTTAGAAAAGTGCTGCAAGAAACATTTGAGGCATGGCAAACCTGCCTTATACAGTGAGAGACTAAAGAAGCTTAACATGTCTTTCTAAAAGATGCTTTAGCTCAGCCAGAAATGATGGGTTTGATGCAAGTTTTACTTGGTGAAATGCTATAGTCTGTGTTATGCAGGAGGTCGGACTGTATGATAATGGTCCCTTCTGGCCTTAAAATCTCTGACTCAATGATACTTGCATGTTTTGTGAATGTTTACAAATTAATTTGAGTTATCCACCATCCTCAGGATTTTATTCATCCTTTCCTCTCTGTTATGCACACTAAAAATATTATACAGCCCAATGCCACAAACACTTGCACACAAGTAACTTTACTCACATGAATAGTCCCACTGAAGTCAGTGGAACTACTCATGTGATTATAACTACTCGCATGCATAAGTATTTATAAGATTGGGCCCAATTCATAAGCATAGCTTGACTTGTATATTTGGAGGGGGGGGCAGCTCCAGCCAGGCAAATGGGGCCATGCATGGAGGGCAAATTCCACACCTGCCCAAGGCTTGCAGTGGCCCAATGTCTGTTTCTCCATCAGGGATTTTTAAAATGTCAACTGAGCATATTAAATCACCAGCAACAATGGGCTGCAGATGAGAAAACACAGAGCACCAGGTGTCTTGAACTTTTATTCTGCAATATACCCTTGTTGCTATCAACAAGTATAAGCAACATTAAGCTCTGGCAGTCATACTATTTCATTGTCAACAAGGTTTGCGTGAACTTAAAAATCATACCAACTGATTAATGTTCTTTCTGAAGGACATTCCTGGAATTGTTACATTCTCCAACCTCCTACTGAAGTCAATGAGACGTTTGAGTGTGCAATGATTTCAGCAGGCTAAGACATATTAAAACAAGTTAGTTTACCCTCTAGAAAGATTATCATAACCTCTTTGAGCCACTGATTGTTTGGCAAGAGGAACGGAGAGATAGATACTATTTTATTTGAAATCACTGAAAATGGTCGGCCAGATCCTCAGCTGGTGTGAATGAGCATTTTTCTATGTATGTAATTATTTCTTTTAACTACCTTTTTCATAGATTCTGACACATACACTATCTTTTAGTAGATTAGCCTCTGACTAGGCTTTTCACATTAAACTTCAACTCATTTCCTGCAGTTCTGTGTGATTAAGCATAATTTGCAACTGTAGTTTTTACATACAAGTCAGACAGTATTTATCATCTAATGAACTCTGTGTGGCATGGGACGGGGGAGATAATTTCAGTATTTTCAACCATGATATTACCCAATATTTGGCTACGGTTAAACCTAATCCTGAAGTGTTGTCCTACAATATCATTGGGTGCTTGATACACAGTACAGAATACGAGTTGTAACCACCACCACCCCCTCTTTTTTTATAATGTCCATCTATGGAAGTCTGGACTTCATCATCAGGATATACAAATGAAAAAGTACAAAGAAGGCCATGGCATCCTCTATTTTACATGGATGAGCTGCACACATGCCTGACCTTAACCCAGATTTGGGGCATATATGTCTCTGCAGTCAGGTTTCTTGTAAAAAGGTGCTGAATACAGTCTTAAACTGACAGTGTCCTTTTAGCATATTATGAAGATCAGACAATTAAATTAGACTGACCATGTAAATTATGCTGGATTTTATGCACAGCCTCACTATCTTGTTTTTATGCACTGGCACAACGCTGCTGGACCTGGGTTTACAACTAAAGAGGCAGGTATACATTTTTAAAATGCTACTAAATAATATAATTAAATTATTTCTATTAATACTAAGTTTTGTAAAACCTAACACAGAGAGAGAGAGAGACTTCTAATTCTAAAATGACTAAATTAACCTTTTGGTTACTGCAAATCTTTATACATAAATGCACATGTTATAAGAATTCATTTGATTGGACAACTTGAAATTGCCGCAGGGCAAATGCTCTCAGGATTAAATTTGTTAAAGTAGTTCCCTGAATAGTAATTGCACGATCAATAAAAATGTGTACATATTGAAATTAAACTCACTATTATGCTAAGATATTCAGGATATAGTGCTGTTGGTTGCAGTTTAAGAAAAAAACGAAAGGCTTATGCTTCATAAAAAAATAATATGCAATATTATTGAAGGACTTACTAATTTTCTGTTAAAAATATTTATACAATGAGGAGACATGGGTCATGTGTCCGGATATGGGTCTGTCTGGGCAAGAACATGTGGTTATGTGGGACATGCATCTTGAACATAGTTTTTCAGACCGTTTGTCCATAACTTCCTTTTGTAGGTTTGTTCTCTTCTATAAAGTGGTTCTCAGTGGAAGTCTCTGTTTCCGTCTTCAAAGATAGACTAATCAGTCAGAACTTATTACTCAGTTCAGGTATCATTTGTGATATCACGTTGAGATAAGAAAAACTTGATAGGCAGAACAGCTCTATTAGATCATCCACTTTAATCTGGGGCAAAGTAAAATTAGGTATAAGCATTAGTGCCAGGGTGTCTTTATGTTCACCTTTTAAATAAAATGAAAGAATTCAAATGAACAAGGATTGTAATGAGTACAATAACATCACGTGAGATAGCATTGCACATTGTCCAAAGGGAATCTAGGTAACTGAGGGTAGGTCTACATAGCAAAAACAAACACAAAAGCACAGCAGGGAGGCTCAGAGCCCAGGTAACTGACTCAGGCCTGGTCTACACTACGAGGTTAGGTCGAATTTAGCCATGCTAGGTCGATTTTATAATGAATGCATCTATACAACCAATCCCATTCCGCCAACCTAAAGGGCTCTTAAAATCGACTGCTGTACTCCTCCCCTACAAGGGGAGTAGCGCTAAAATCGACCTTCCTGGGTCTAATTTGGGGTAGTGTAAATGCAGCGCTGTGCCATTCTGTGGTATTGGCCTCCAGGAGCTATCCCAGAGTGCTCCAATGTGACTGCTCTGGACAGCACTTTCAACTCTGATGCCAGGTACACAGGAAAAGCACCGGGAACTTTTGAATTTCATTTCCTATTTGATCAGTGTGGCGAGCTCAGCAGCACAGGTGACCATGGAGTCCCAGAATTGCAAACAAGCTCCAGCATGGAGTGAACAGGAGACACTGGATTTGATTGCAGGCAGAACTCCGATCCAGCAGAAAAAATGCTGATCTATATGCCAAAATCGCACAGAGCATGGTGGAGAGAGGCTACACCAGGGACACACAGCAGTGCCACGTGAAAACTAAGGAGATCAGGCAAGCCTACCAAAAGACAAAGGAGGCAAATGGTCACTCCAGGTCAGAGCCCCAGAAATGCCGCATCTATGATCAGCTGCATGCCATTCTAGGGGGGGACCCTACCAGTACCCTAACACTCTCCATGCACACCTGCAAGGTGGCTGCCTCACACAGCATGAATGAGGATTTTGTGAATGAGGAAGAGGAGGAGGAGAATGCGCAGCAGGCAAGCAGAGAATCCATTCTCCCTGGCAGCTAGGACCTTTTCATCACCCTGGAGCCAATAACCTCCCAGGGCGTATTGTTCCCGGACCCTGAAGGCAGAGAAGGCACCTCTGGTGAGTGCACATTTGTAGCTACATTACAGGGGTTAAAAGCAATTGTGTTTAATATTTGATTTGCCCTGAGCAATTGGGATGCATTCGCGGCCAGTACAGCTAATGGAAAAGTCTGTTAATGTGTCTGGGGATGGAACGGGAATCCTCCAGGGACATCTCCATGAAGCTCTCCTGGAGATACTCTGAAAGCCTTTGCAGAAGATTTCTGGGGAGCGCTGCCTTATTTCGTCCTCCAAGGCAGGACACTTTACCATGCCAAGCCAGTAGCAAGTAGTCTGGAATCATTGCAGCCCAAAGCATGGCAGCGAATGGTCCTGGGTTTTGGTCACATTCATGCAACATTCACTCTTTATCACTCTCCTGAGGCTGACACAGAAAGATATCATTCATGGTCACCTGGTTGAAATAGGGGAAGTTTTGTAAGGGAATAGTAATCCCCTCTGTTTGCTGGTCCCCAACATATTAGACCCCAGGCACGCTTGGCTGTGTGTGCTTGGCTAAAAGGATCATCCCGGAGAATGGCCATGCAGGGAAGGGGTGTGCTGCACATCCTCCCCAAAACCGCAGCCCCTCCTTTTAAACAGCAAACAAAACCGGCATTGGTTGCTATGAGAAAGGAGGGTGCTGCAGTTTGAAACCATTCCCACATGTTATGAACACGGAAGAAGCCAACCCCACATATCCTTTGGCTTACGATGGCTGCCTGCAAACTGAATTCTGTTGCCCAGCCGTGTGTGATGTGTAAAAAGTAAAATGCGACCTTGTACCTAAAACATATGTGCTGTCTGCTGTGAATTGCTTGATTCACTGTGAAAGAGTCTCCCTTCTGTTCTCAAAAATGTATCTTCTTAAAAGACTACTCTCCCTTCCCCCCCACCCCAGCTGCAAATGCTTCTATGCTCCCTGCATCAACTCCAATCCTGAGTTTATCGCAGATTAGAAGGCAAAAAAAACTGCACTCACAAGGATATGTTTTCAGAGCTCATGCAATCCTCCCTCACTGATAGGGCACAGCTGAATGCATGGAGGCATTCGTGGCAGAGGCCAGGAAAGCAAACAGTAAGCATACTCAGAACACGCAGTAGGAGATGCTGAGGCTAATGGAGGAGCAAACGTACATGATGTGGTGTCTAGTGGAGCTGCAGGAAAGGCAACTAGAGTACAGACCCCCACTGCAGCCATTGTGTAACTGCCTGCCCTCCTTGCCAAGTTCCATATCCTCCTCACCCAGATGCCCAAGAACACGGGGGGAGACTCCGGGTACCCAGCCACTCAGCTCCAGGGGATGGCCCAAGCAACAGAAAGCTGTCATTCAAACAGCTTTGATTTGTAGTGTGGCTACAATAAGCAATGTGGCCCTGTCCATCCCTACTCCCCCAAACCAACCCCATTATCAAAACCTTTGTACACCCCGGCTTCCTTTTTCTAGTCAGCATTGTCAGTGATATCAAATATTTTTTAATAAATAAAGAATGAATGGATTTAGAACAATAGGGACTTTATTTCTTGTGCCAGCTGTGGTCAAAATGGGGAGGGGGATTGGCTTACAGGGAAGTACATTCACCAAAGGGGGTGGGTTTGCATCAAGGACAAACACACACAACAAGGAAGGCTGAAAGAATTGGGTTTGTTTAGTTTGGAAAAGAGAAGACTGAGAGGGGACATGATAGCAGTTTTCAGGTATTTAAAAGGGTGTCATAAGGAGGAGGGAGAAAACTTGTTCATCTTAGCCTCTAAGGATAGAACAAGAAGCAATGGGTTTAAACTGCAGCAAGGGAGGTCTAGGTTGGACATTAGGAAAAAGTTCCTAACTGTCAGGGTGGTTAAACACTGGAATAAATTGCCTAGGGAGGTTGTGGAATCTCCATCTCTGGAGATATTTAAGAGTAGGTTAGATAAATGTCTATCAGGGATGGTCTAGACAGTATTTGGTCCTGCCATGCGGGCAGGGGACTGGACTCGATGACCTCTCGAGGTCCCTTCCAGTCCTAGAATCTATGAATCTATGAAAAAACGGTCACACCGTAGCCTGGTTAGGCATGAAACTGTTTTTCAAAGCCTCTTTGATGCACCGCGTGACTCGGTGTGCTCTTCTAATTGCCCTGGTGTCTGGCTGTTCAAAATTGACCACCAGGCGACCTGCCTCAACCTCCCACCCCTCCATAAACGTCTCCCCCTTACTCTCTCAGATATTATGGAGCACACAGCAAGCAGCAATAACAATGGGAATATTGCTTTTGCTGAGGTGTAACCTACTCAGCAAACTGTGCCAGCGCCCCTTTAAACGTCCAAAGGTACATTCTACCACCATTCTGCATTTGCTCAGCCTATAGTTGAACTGCTCCTTACTGCTGTCCAGGCTGCCTGTGTACAGCTTCATGAGCCATGGGAGCAAGGGGTAGGCTGGGTCCTCAAGGATAACTATTGGCATTTTAACATCCCCAATGCTAATTTTCTGGTCTGGGAAGAAAGTTCCTTCTTGCAGCTTTCCGAACAGCCTGGAGTTCCGAAAGATAGAAGCATCATGCACCTTTCCCAACCATCCCACATTGATGTCAGTGAAATGGCCCTTGTGATCCACCAGTGCTTTCAACACCATTGAGAAGTACCCTTTGTAGTTTATGTACTCTTTGGCAAGGTGGTCCTGTGCCAAGATTGACGGAACGCATATCCCTATCACCCCACCACAGTTAGGGAACCCCATTGCAGCAAAGCCATCCACTATGACCTGCACATTTCCCAGAGTCACTACCCTTCTTAGCAGAAGGGTATTGATTGCCCTGGCCTGCTACTGGGATCACAGCAACCCCCACAGTAGATTTGCCCACTCCGAATTGATTACTGACTGACCGGTAGCAGTCAGATGTTGCAAGCTTCCACAGGGCTATCGCTACTCACTTCTCAACTGTCAGTGCACGTCTCATCTTGATATTCCTGTGATTCAGGGTAGGGGAAAGCAACTCACAAAGTTCCATGAAAGTGGCCTTATGCATGCAAAAGTTTCGCAGCTACTGGGAATCATCCCATACCTGCAATACAATGCAGTCCCACCAGTCTGTGCTTGTTTGCCGGGCCCAGAATCAGTGTTCCACTGTATCAACATGCCCCAATGCCACCATGATATCCCAATTGCCACATCCCATGCTTTCAGGAATGTCTGTGTCCATGTCCTCCTCACAATCTTCCTCATGCTGGCGGCTCCTAGCTAGGCTCTGCAAATACTGCGGGATAATGTGCGAGGTGTTTACAATGCTCACAACAGCAGTGTGCAGCTGAGTGGCTCCATGCTTGCCTTGCTATGGTGTCTGCATGGATAACCCAGGAAAAAAAGGCGCAAAATGATTGTTTGCTGTTACTTTCAAGGAGGGAGAGAGGGAAGGAAGGAGGGGAGACTGACAACATGTAAGCAAAACCACCCACGACAATGTTTTTGCCCCATCAGGCATTGGGAGCTTAACCCAGAATTCCAATGGACAGCAAGGACTGTGGGATAGCTACCCATAGTGCATCACTCCGTGAGTCAATGCTAGCCATGGTATTGAGGACACACTCCACCGACCTAATGTGCTTAGTGGGGATACACATGATGGACTGTATAAAACCAGTTACTAAAAATCGACTGCTATAAAATTGACCTAATATTGTAGTGTAGACATGACATCAGCCTCGGAAGGCTCATGCTAGGGGGCTAAAAATAGCAGTGTAGACATTCCCGCTCAGGCTGGAGCAGAGGCTCAGAGACCCTTGGCTCCAGCCCAAGTGGGAATGTCTACACTGGGGTATGTCTAGACTGCCATTAAACACTCTCAGCTGGCCCATGTCAGTTGACTTGGGCTCACGAGGCTTGGGCTGTGGGGCTGTAAAATTGCAGTGTAGACATATGGGCTCAGTCTAGAGCCTGAGCTCTGGGACCCCAAAAGGGGAGAGTGTCCCAGAGCCCGGGCTCCAGCCTGAGTCCAAACATCTACATTGCAATTTTACAGCTCTAAAGCCCAGGCCCCACTTGCTTGAGTCAGCTGCCACCAGCCAGCCCTGGGTGTTTAATTGCAGTGTAGACATAGCCACTTACGTTTATTCTCACAGCACAAGCCCCTTGTACCCGAGTCAACTGACCCAGGCTCTGAGACTCACTGCTGTGTAGGGTGTTTTTCTGTGTAGACTTAAGAGGAAGAAGAAAATAAGCTTCTATCTTTTAGTCATCCAAAGAGTAATTACAATAGAAGAAAAACAAATTTAGAGTCTGATGTTTTTCTAGATACCACAATGTAGTGACCTATTATTCTCTGTGATGCAAGTCATCTATCTTATCTAATGCTGCAAGAAATCTATATTGGTTATTTGTTCACCCTCTAAATTAAATGCATGGAAAGATCCAGTAGACATTAAACTAAATATTTTAGAGGGATTTGCAAAACACAGCAGTTTCACTTCACCGTGATTTGTGCAAACATTTGCTTCAGTTTTGATCCACATGGGTTTGTACTTACCAGATTCTGAGGTTGGTTTTGAGTCGGGAGACTGGACAAATCCAGCATAAAGCAAAACTCAGCCAAAACCTCCATTTTCACCACAGGTTCATGTCAAGGCCGTGAGAAACTACACATTTCACAAAAATCTGAATGAAACCTGGAAATCAGCCCAGGTTTGCTCAAAACTGGACAGCAGTTCACTGTAAATGTTCTTAACCCTTAGCTGATTTAATTTTCCAATGTCTAGGGAACACCTGGGTTTCCTTAGCAACTAGTCAGGAGCAAATAATTTCTATACTTTATTGTTTAGGTTGATACAGGTGCCTTCTGCATCCCTCCCTTCCTCAAGTTCCTTTGCAGGATTACTGGGCAATGGTTCTGTTTAGAATTCTCCTCCCTCTTCACCCCTGAGATCGTAGATGGAACAAGAGGTCACTGAGGCCATGTCTACACTACTACAAAATTATGTCAACCTAAGTTCCATTGGCATACAGCCACCGCAGTTAGTGGGTGTGAAAGAAGAGACCCTGAAGACCGCAATCAGCAGCTGCAGATACAACACACAGAGGTACCATTGTCAGTGTATTTATAATGGGAATTGAAACTTAAGATGCTGAATTCGCTCCCCAAAAGTTGTAAGCACGACATTCTCACTTCTGCTTGGGATTGGCTGAGCATGGCACCAGTCACGACACCAGCCATGGGGATTATGGCCCTCCAGGGAAATTGGGGAAATTAGGAGGGAATAGCTCAGTTTCATGATTCTAGTTGGCACTGGTTTCCACAGGTGGCAGCAATTTTAGTTCTGCTCACTCCTGAGGGTAACAGATGCAAAGAGAGCACAGCTGCTGTCGGCGTCCTGAGGGCACCCCAAACCTGTATGCTGCTAGCCTAGCCTAACCCTGGAAGAGAATGAAAAGCAGATAACAATACTACCTTTCTTGTGCTAGAAGTAGTGGAACAAGTAAAAATGAGTAATTCCAAAGATGCGTCCTGCTACTATGGGAGTGCCATCCCTGTTATTTCAAAGTAAACTGCATACTTACCCACGGTTCCTTCCCTTGCATTGTGCTTGGCTGTGCTTGACTGGCAGGAGTCAAAAGTGGGTCCTGGCTTCCTGCGCAGTTAGATCCCCCAGTCACCTGTCCCCCATACTCCTCCTCCTCCTCCTCTTTCTCCACTGTCTCCTCCTCACTGTTCATGGCACGGGTCTGTGACATGAAGTATCCACGGTGCTGTTGGGGGGTGGTCTCCACTGATGATGGCATGCAGCTCTTGGTAAAAGCAGCAGGTCTGCAGCTTGGCACTGGATTGATTGTTGGCCTCCTTGACATGCCTGCCACAGCTCTTTTGCTTTCATGTGGCACTGTTCATGGTCTCTATTGTAGCCCTTCTCCTACGGCTCCCAGACAATCTGCTTGTAGATGTCCTTCTATGGTTGGTTCAGAGCTGTGTCTAAACAGCCTCTGCTCCCCACAGGCCCAGGCAGGAGCATGTCTGGAGTGTGTAGCTGGTATGGTCAGCTGGGCAGTTGCATTCAACAGTGGAGAGCTGCTAAGTGGGCTCGCCAAGCCTGGCAATGGGGAAAAGGAATTTCAAAAATTTGGGGGCTTTCAAGCGGAGGGGCAGCTTCTGGTCCTGACATCTGCGCAGGGGAGTTAACAATGATGACCAGAGTGTTGTGAGACAGCTTCTGGAGGCCAGTATTGGTCGACATAAGTAATAGTGTCTGTACTGACACTGTGTCAACCTAACTACATCAACTGGGACTACACCAATTGGGTAGGTGGTGTTATTAAGTTGGCATAATGGGGCACTTACATTGGTGGGAGCCAAATGTAAGCGAAGACACATGCACAGCTAGGTTGACATAAGCTACCTTGTATTGACCTAACCATGTAGTGGAGACCAGGCCTGAATGGACCACAGTAGGGGGCATTCAATCCTAGCACAGAGCATGTGTGGAATACAAAACACTAGCCACGGTGGTTAAACTAGATAGAAACAGGAGAGAAGCTCTGGCTGCACCAACCAAGGAGGAAGGGTAGTAGAGCGCTACTTAGCCACGTCAGGAAGGGCAGGGGAAGCTCTCCTTTTAGCAGACAAGAGGAAACTGTGCTCCCCACCATTCCCACTTATCCCTGACTAGCTCCTTTTCCCCTGCAGAAAGCAAGAGTATAGCTGCAGGTGGGAGCAGTGCCTACAGGTTTTGGGAAAGAAGGGATGACTGGAGATAGCAACCTGAGAAAGGAGGTGGGCTGTACGAACAGAATCAGCCAGGCCTGCTGAATTTCTCCATGGGTTTGAAGTTCTAGCCAAACTGCTTACAAAGCCCATGTGCAGTCTGAGTAGCACAAACAAGTAAATACTAAATCCAGGATGGACAATTAAAAGTTACTCCATAATATCCTGTACATAATAGAGTTGGATGTAGAACTAAACTGACTGACCATACCCACCTCTTGACATGCCACCTGTTAATATAAATCTACATTAATCTTCTTGAATAAGACATTACTACTCCCTCAGGCCATCCTCTACCATTTGAAATATGGAGTTCACAGATTTGGCTTTACTGTGTTCTCTCTCCTTTCTTAATCCAAAATCTGAGGGAGACAATGATTTTTGCAACCTCAGAAAGGAGAGTGTGAAAATGAGGAAGTATCATTATTAAGTATTGTTGTTTATCTCTACCATGATAGCACTTACAGGCCTTATCTGAGATTGGAGCCCCATTGTTCTAGGCATTGAACAAACGCATAGTGAGACAGCCGCTCCCTCCCCCACCCCCACCCCTCCTCCGCCACTCAAGAATTTACAATCTAAATAGACTGTGTAGACTGTCAGTCCTTCATCAGTTAAGACTGAGCCAATCACAACACGTCTTCCAATCTTCTCTCGCTCTGGCCATCCTTCGCCATGTTTGTCCATATCTCCTTGTTAAGAAATCATCCCACCTCTTTGGAGGCCAACCGCGTGGCCGTTTCAGTTCTCGTGGATACCACTCAGATATAGCTGCAGTCCATCTGTTGTCACTGAGTCTAAATAGACAAGACAGAAATAGGGTGGGGAAAATATTATTCCTCCCCTTCCCACATTTTACAGATAAGGAATTGAGGCACTGACAGACTAACACTTTGTCCAAGCTCACACAGGAAGTCTGTAGCAGAACCAGGAAATGAATCCCTGAGTCCTAAGCCAGTGCCTTCACAAGACCATCCTTCCTCTCTATATTGTTAGTTGTCAATCCTACTCAACCTGAGGAGGCTCACTTTTTCTACCAGTCCTCAATCCAAAAATATATAGCTAATTCTATGTTTCCCAATCTCTGAAATGCAGTGGGCTGCCTCTTTTGCTGCTTTTATCTCCAATGCTTGTTCTGCTTCATTCTCTTGACCTCAGTGATCTCACTCCTATGCCAATGATCTCTACTGATTACATGACTAATATCCGGATTAAGATCCAGTGATGCACTAAAATACATATCTGCTATGATCATCTACTCCACCACCCTACATGACTTAAGCTTTAAGGAAGTAAAACAGCATCAGCTGGTGAAAAATCTTGTAGGTAAAATATCCCCATGAGCAGAGTAATTACACCAGCTGGGTAAAAACCAACCAATTGTACTTGAAATTGAAACAAAAACATTTTCCATAATCATATTGGAGTAGAAAGCTGATCTGTTATTTTACTGCATGTCAGTATCTACATGGCAATCTTTTCATAAACTTCCCAAATTCCTTTCACCTGCTTTGCCACTTTTGCCCCATGCATAGCTGTGAACCATGAATGGACAAAGATGACATTCAGTTGCTGTTAGAATAATAATGTTCTGTCCCATAAGCAAAAGAAGAACCAAATGGAATAACCTATGTCCTTTCATGAAAAAAGCAGAAGTACAAAAAGGAATCAAATTCACATGACTGGGAAACTGAAGTGTTCTACCACCGATGGTTTTAACAGACTGTTCCAGGCTGAAAACCACTATTTGGAACAGAAACCTGACCTTCCAAGACAAAAGTATCAGTCCTTTGCACTTCTGCTGTGAATAATGACTAGACTCATGTATCAGATGATGATGTTCTGAAAATGTCAAAGTATATACAGAGAGTTTTTTTGTTTTGTTTTTTTAAATTGTAAAGAGGAAGTCGAGATCAGGTATATGCAAAGGATTCATGCAGAAACATCTTAAAAACAGTGTGGAAGATGGTGCTAGATTCATAGATCCTGAAGCTAGAAGGGACCACCATGTTCATCTACTCTGACCTCTGCATAGCATAAGCCCCAAAATTTCCCAAAAATAATTCCTAGAGCACATCTTTTAGAAAAAAATCTCTAGTGCAATCTCATATATCAAACCAGGGCCAGCAAAGTCTAGCAGATTTAGGGCTGATGCAGAGTACACAGCCCACCTCCCTTCCTGCTCAAGAATCCTAGTCAGCTTTAACAAATGTCCAGCTATCGCTATGCCCAGTAACTTCATTTCTTACCTTCAGTAGAAGTCATTTACCTTCTGCCTTTGGTGGACTGTCCCTTTGCAAAACTATGCAAAGGCACCAATAAAAGCAACTAGGCTCCACTTCTGCAGCACCAGGAGGCTGGAGTAGGGTGTCCCCAAGAATCCCTAAGCTTGTAAACAGTGTCTGTTACTTAAAGGGTGCCCCATATGGAGCCTTTCATAAATCTTGAAATTATTATTAATTATTAATTATTATTGGCATGGTGATATGATTACACTTCGGAAGCCAAAATGTTTAGGCCCTAAAAATTGGTGCACAAAGCCCCTGGCAGAGCCTCCCTCATCACCACCACCTTATTTTAGGTGATATGAAAAACAAAGGAAACCTTCAGCTTTCGTTTTAAGAACAGAAAAGGCAGTTTCTATCCCTTTCCTCTGTGAAGCAACCTAGAAAATATAAACCCATGTAAACAGCTCACTAAGGCTGAAACCCGCTACTATTAATTCCTAACAACCGTGGGGTTCCTGTAGGTTCGTGACACAAGGGAAGATCACAGAATTAATTAATGTGTCTACATGTGGTGCTGGCAGTACTGCCTTAGCTACTAATGATGGCACTAGGGCCTGCAACTGCACCAGCTCCTATGGCTACAAAGAGGAGCAACTAAATAGTATGAGAGACACCCTCATTTAGGGGACTAGACATGGGGTTAAAAATAATGGACAAGCATTCTATTTCTGGCTCTGACACTGGCTTCTTCTGTACCGTGGTCAACTGATGACCTATCTGCCTTAATTCCTCCTACTTATCAAATGGGGACAGGATTTTCCTACCATATAGGAAACTTGTGACAGTTATTTGTAAAGCACTCTACAATTCATTAGATGACACACAAAACCCACCAGAGCCTGGGGTCCTCCTAGACATTTGTCTCTTGGAAAACATTGTGTAATGCTGGCAGTTCTGCACAAACCCCATCATAAGCAGTTGGGTTCACTTCTGCAGAAGGAACTCGAGAATGGGGATGTGGAGCAGCTAAAGATATACTTCTCTCATCCCCCATCTGCACACACACACACACACAAAATGTAAAATAAGTCCTAAACATTCAGAATGGATCCCTAAGAATCATCTTGACTTTCCCAGATCATGAGGATATGCTTGTACCTAGCAGTTAGAGAATGATGGAAAGGAGTTGATTATGTTTTTGGAGTAGGGGAACCAAAACTTATTTCACAGACTCACCCAAAAATGCTAATTCTGAATGGCTTCCCTTCTGCCAGCCACCACAAATAGAAACTGCAGGTCCAAGTAGAAACTGCAGGTCCAGATTACACAAGCTGAATGCCACTGTTTGTTCTCCCCTAGTCTAGATGTTCCGTCTCATTTTGGCAGTAAAATTAGAGAGTAATTATTTCCAAGTTTTGATTTAAACTCAAATAAATATGTTTGTGCACCTCTTGGTTTTCTGACACACTCCCACAGTTAGCACATCTGTCATGTGGCTATAAATAGAACAACCTCAAAAAAATGGAAGTTTGCAAAATGAATCACTGTCTCAAAATAATTTCTCAAACATTTTTTAAACTTCCTTCTTGTATGTTTTCTTAGATACCTTTATACTGTACTTTTAAAGGAAATCCCAAGAACACTACGTATACTTTTGATGATATTTTCAGGGAAAGCTGCTGTGAATATGGAGAAATTCAGGACTAAATTCAGTGGTCAAGTTAAGAAGAAAATGTAGCCCTCTTCTAAAACCCACTCCTGCTCCCACTGAAGTCAATAGCAGGATCTTCGTTGATCTCAAATGGAGGATGATCTGCCCCCTACTTCTGAAACACAGGTCTAAGTTGTAGTTAAGAGAAAAATTTCACTCATCTTTAATTTTTGTTACCCCTTCTCCCTGCATTTCCCACCTCAGCCCACTTTGTTTGTCCCATTCATCTGTTATTGTCTTATGGACTGTAAACTCTTTAGGGTAGGAACTACCATTTCCTATATGTTGTACAGTGTCTACCACAACAGCGCCTTGACCTGGATAGTCTTTAGGTGCTACTGAAATAGAAATGTTGAATAATCATAAAAAAGATGGAAAGCTGAGCCACTGAGAACATAAAGTAGAAGCGCACACTGCAAGTCATCAGGTGGATTGTTCTCCTTCTCCCTTTTCTTTCTTTCGAATATTTGTGTTGTTTATTGAATTATCTCAGCCTTTGCCTAATTTTATTTCTTGACCATGTGAAAAAATATGCAGTACATTCAGGACTTGTGGGTATTAGGGTCTTCTGAGAAGAAAGTCCTGAAGTTTAGCACTTGAGAGTTCCTGTTGAGTTTGACATTCTCTTGCTTTACCCTGAACACGTAAGTAAGAAAAGATTATGAAGAAAGGAAACATGTGTGATTATGAGCCAGTAAAAGCAAGAAAGCATCATTCACAGAAATATTATTCACAGATAGTGCAGTGCACTGAAACACATGACTCTTCTTGAAATGAGCCTATTGAGCAGTATGTCAGAGAGACAACGTTTTAATGCAATAATATATTAGGACAGTTAAATATGATACATGAATAGTAATATTGTGGGGTCCATGATTATATTTTTCCAGTTGTTTTGCTTTGTGACTGGATATGTCAGCCAGCCCTTCTGCCTTGTTATATCACAGTTCCCAAATATTTATAACGTTCCGTAGCAACACACAGAAAAATTAAACCAGATGACAATAGAGTTCCACTAGTTACTCACTGAGCGTAAGACAAACCCAAAGAGAAGGGGGGTGGCTTTTAAAACACATACCTCACTACAAGAGCAACCAAAAAAAAAAGCCTCTAGGAAAAAAATCAGGAGTTTTATACAGACCATACCCTAGCATCGCTAATGCGTTTGCCTGCATCATTTGGTTTCTCTGTTGCGCACTCTCTGGTATTAATTGCATCAGTTACGTTTGGGGGTATTATTTGTATGAAAGGTACAATACACAATTAGGATGTACTGAATTCTCTTGTAGATCAGGCATGTACTTTATATCTTTCTGTTCAACCTCTCTTACTTTTTAAAGCCATCTTTGATGGCCATGACCACCCGTTTGTGTCATTCGTCCTTAGTCCATTGCAGTAAAATAGCTTTGTCTGTGCTTTTTATAATACCAGGTGAGGTGCTTAGGAAGAACCTTGGACAAGCTTGGCCAGTATTGACTAGCAATTAGGATATGCCACTGTCCAGCCAAATACAACCTAATGCCACCGAGTGCCTATCTGCTAGAGTGTAATGTATTGCATAGGAGGTTCCTATCAGATTTGCTGCACTAACACACTATGGTCCACATTTACATTCCCGTCATTATCTCATTTTAGGGTACTTTGAGGCTCTGCCATCCAAAGAAACATGGGCCATATCATGCCTAGATTTAAGGAAAAATCCTCAGTGATTAAAACGGGGAGTTAGCCTAAAAGCAGATACCATGATATTGCCCTTTGTTAGATCTGGCACAGGAAACCAACGATGGATCAGGAAAAACCCTGCCATTATTCCCTTACAAATGTCAGGGAAAATGGCATAGAAGTTACCTATTTGTATCTTTCTTGCCAGCACAGATGAGGCCTATTTGTTATTCAGCTCACAATCCCTTTTGCGGTTCAATATTGCATTTGAAATCCTATCTTCACTCAATTATTCACTTTACTTTCAGCCACAGAGAAAGTCTGAGATGGCCTTGGCTCCGCTGTGTTTTCACTTTCTAACAGAACAACAAAGATTACATTTAGGGTTCGTCTACTCAGCAAAACAAAAAATAAAAACCCTGTGACAGTGAGTGTCAGGGCCTGGTTTAACTTGCGCTCATGGGCTAAAAATAGCAGTTCAGGCTCAGGCTGCAGGCCAGGCTCAGAGACCCTTCCCCCTTGCTGGGTTTCAGGGCCCTGGGCTCCAGCTCAAGCCTGAATGTTTACACTACAATTTTTAGCCCTGCAGCACAAGCACAAGTCAGTTGACCCGAGCTTTGAGACTTTGCTGCTGTGGGTCTTTTTTTGCTGTGTAGACGTGTAGTAAATGTAACTGATGATCACTCAGATTAAAATCGCCGTGAAAAACAAAATCATACCTGAAAAATCAAATCATCCTCTATTTCCTCGCTTTAAAGGGAAATTTTCAGGAAGCTTAGCTCATGGCAGAACTAGAGCCTTGAGAATGTAATCGTATCCTAAACAATACAAAGAAAATGATACTTACGTTTTATACAAGTCAACTTATACTGTAAAATATTCTTAGGCCTTATTTTTTCAGCATCTAGCTATTTTACCACCACTGAGGCCCGTGCTCCTGTCTGTCATTAAATACAGCAACTGTTTATGAGTTTAAAAAAAAAGCATAGGATTAAATGAAAATTTTGAGTAAATTGTGTTAGATGGAGGATTCGTATGTTTAAAGGCTATTTTAAGTAGCTTTCCTAATAAAAACACATTTAAATGAAGAACTAATAGTTTGACAACTGATAAATCCAAAGACCAAGTTTTTAAACATCTGCTTCAGACAGCCTATTCTTGTTCAATATACATGTAAAGAAAAGGGATTGCCTTCCAATTAGCTATGTGACTTTAAAGGGACACTGAATATATATTATAGATTATTGATTTAGAATTCTCAGTACTTCTCTCACATTCTAGGCACTTACATATGTTTATAAAAATTCTTGACCTGTGTTAGTAGTGAGGCCATGTGTTATTAAAACATACAGAATAGTAAAAGCTAGATCCTTAGCCTTCTGTCTGGCTCAGGGGTGTAGCCATAGGTGGGCCACAGCCCACCCACTTAGCATCCAGGCCCACCCCCACCCAGCCCTGGTTCTGCTCCAGGCCTAGCGCTTGCCCCGCTCCGCCTGCCCACCGCTCCCTGCTCAGGTCGGGCAGTGGGGTCGAGGGCTCACCACGCTCCATCCACCTGCCAGGTGCTCCAGCCAGGGAGTGGGGTTGGTGCACGGGGGCTTGCCTGATTCCCGGCTGGAATGCTGGGCAGTTGGGGTGGGGTAAGCCCCCACGTCCCAACCCCACTCCCCGGCAGGAGCGCCGGGCAGAACAGGGCGAGCCTCAGACCTCACTCCCCAGCAGGAGCACCAGGGGGAGCGGGGCGAGCCCTAGACCCCTCTTCCCGGTAAGAGCGCCAGGGGGAGCGGGGCGAGCCCCAGACCCCACTTCCCGGTAAGAGCTCCAGGGGGAGCGGGGGAAGCCTCAGACCCCACTTCCCAGCAAGAGTGCTGGGGGAGCAGGGTAAGCCTCAGACCCAACTTCCCGGCAAGAGCCCCAGGGGGAGCGGGGCAAGCCCCAGAACCCACTCCCTAGCAGTAGCACCGGGGGGGTAGCGGGGCGAGACAAGCCCACGTGCCCCAACCCCGTTCCCCTGGTGCACGCAGGCCCCTGACCAGAGTGTCCATCAACCCCCGCAAGACCGACTGGAAGGGGTGAGGGGAGGTGGCCCAGATCCCTCCTGCCTCACCTTTCCTGCCCCGATCATTGCCCACCCACCCAAAGTCGGGGCTGACCCAAGTGTCCTGTCCTGGCTACAGCACTGGTCTGGCTCCTTTTGCACTGTTCAGGCAGCAAAGACAGGGCCATCCGTAGGATTTATTGTGTCCTATGCGGTATTATTAAACTGGTGTCCCTATGCCCATCTTGCTCTTAGCAACACAAACATAAGCTTACAGTATTGGAAAACTTGCCACATGCACTTTATTCAAAACAGTTTAATTGTGTCACCCTCACCCCTAACCTCTGCACAGTGCTGCCTTCACCCCAACCCCTGCACCTCCCTCCCACCTGCACCCCCAACCCCAGCCTTACGCTGCCAGCGTGTCCCACCACACCGCCCCCCCCGCCAAGTACCCCTCATCCCCTTATGCCCAGCAACCCCTCACCTGAGATCTCCCCACCACAGATCCCCTTCCACTGCCCAGCACCCCTCTCACAGCCCCCCCAACTGCCCAGCACCCCATACTCCTGAGGAAATTCAGCACCAAAAAATTAAATTCTGTGCACATTTTAAAATTCTGCAATTTTTTTCAATAAATAAATGTGGAGGCTCCAGCATGGCAGTGGGGAACACAGGCCACTGGCTGCATGGAGGTGGGAGATCACCCTGCAGCCTTCCCCATCTCCTCGCCTCCTAGGATAGGGACTTGGCAGTGAGATACCTCTGTGTGCATGTCGAAAGGCCACAGGGAAGCGTTTTACAGGATGGCTGGGATGTCAGCCATGACCCAAAATCCATTTGAATGACAAAAAAGAAACAGCTGATACCAATGGCTGAGTCCAGTCCCCATCCAGGCCCTTGCCTGCCACCTCTATGTGCCATCAACTCCCAAATGGCCTTTCATTCTCCCTAAAATACAGCATTTCCCTCTAATCTTGAAAAGTAAAGAAGTGCTTGGGATGTGCAGTTTAATAAGAAAAGTAATTATATTTAGGCACCAGTCTTTTTCTGCACTGATTTACACACCTGGTTGGCACACACAGCTCAGTGGGATTGTACTGGGTATAACTCAGCACGCAGTTTCAATAATACTTCAACAGTGGGGCTGGAGCCATAACCAGCCAAGTCTCATTTGAACAGTGGTTCTTGTTTTGGATTATTTAAGGCAGTTTTCCCACGTGTAAGGAAGAAGGTGCTGCATTCTTGAAGGGACCTTTAAAATCCCACTCAACTCTGCACTCTTTAGAACTCACCCTCATTCAAAATGCAACAAGCTTGAGAGACAGCCCTGGAGATACTCGGATCCACAAGAAAAAGATATCATGCCCTTTTTCCCTAAATAAAAGTATTCAACTATTCCAGCCTTGTCAAGTGAGAGTCCATCTTCCTCCCCAGCTAACAGGTCGCTCCCTCCCTTGCATTCTGCAGCCCTGATTGCTGTTTTTCTGCTCCAGGTACTTCCCCCTCCTCCTTTTGTTTTAGTGTCAGTTTCCTCCTGTTGACACCAGAATATTGTGAATGGGCAGGAAAAGCAAACACCACCTTCTTTTATTTTCCTTCAACTTTCCCTCCTCCGCAGCCAGGTTGTGTGCGCACCTCTCCCTCCTCCCAGCCGCATCTGCTGCTGATCCTTGCTGGGGAAGGGAGGAGAAGAAAAGGCGACAGTCCAAAAGAGATCCTTGGCATCTGGGCTTAAACTTCAGAGAAGAGGAAGGTGGAGTGAAAAGGAGACTAGAGGCTTGTCTACATTGCCACTTTACAGCGCTGCAACTTTCTGCTAGAGACCTGCAAGTTTCAGCGCTGTAAAGTGGCAGTGTAGACAGTGCACTGGTAGCTATTCCCCTTGTAGAGGTGTTTTTTTACAGCATGCCCCGACTACACAAGCCATGTTAAAGCACTGCCGCGGCAGCACTTTAAGGTTGCTAGTGAAGATGTGCCCTAGGAGATTGCAGGGAGTTGCTGGCAGGACATGGCACATAGGCAGAATGGGGGGAGAGGTGCAGGTACAGTGTGGGGCTGCTCAGAACAGCGGCTCGCCCTGGGGCCACCAACCTGCTCCCCAGGAGGCCCTAGAACGTTCGTTACTCACTCACTGAGCCAGACAAAGAGTCCCCCTCGCTCTTTTCCCTTCCCAGCCCAGCTCCCCCCAGCCATCCCCAGCCCAGTTCATCCTCTGCCCCTTTTCCCACACCCGTTCCCCAAAGTCCTGAGCCTGGCTCTACCCCCTCCACCCTGAGCTCGGCTCCCCCCCCTTCCCAGCCTCTGGGTATTGCCCCCCCCCTTCCCAGCTCCCCCTGCTCACTAACATGCAAACTTTCGCTCTTGGCCCTGTGAGACCCCACCCAAGCCCTCAGCCAGCCAGCTGGGGAGTGAGTGGGTGGAGGAGAGGGGTCAGGGGGTCAGGTCAGGGAGAAACCTGCCAGCCCAGCATGGGGGACGGGCCAGAGAGGAGTCCGCGCTGCAGCCAACGAGGGAGGTGCTCCAAATTTTCAGGTGCCCTTTCACAGCCGCATATGCTGCATATGCCTAAGGACAGCCCTGAGCATAAAACAACAGAAAAGCTTCCTGAAGGGGAAGCCATGCCACCTACCGCTAGACCATCTTCTGTAGCACAGGATGTATCGTTGGTAGGCGAGGACATGGAGCAGGAGGGGGTATAGCCAAAGCATCTTGAACTCTAGCAATCCCTAGGAGACCATTAGCGCCTGCAGTTTAGGGCAGCCTGACATCACCCAGCAAGTCAGTGGCAGAACTGGGACTAGAACCTCAGCTTCCTGAAACACGGTAGGTTTGCCTTGCTGGGGCTCATACAAAACCTTGATTTCAATTTTGATTATTATGGTTTGCACCTTACATTTTCCTTTGAGTTCCAGCTTCCAGTTAACCTCAAAATTCAAAGGAAACTCAGTCACAATGACTGATTTTCACCTGATTTCATATTGAACATGAAAAACTACAAAAGTAAAGCTCACAAGCAGAGGGGAATTCCAGACCTACAAGCCGGTTGTCTGCATTACAGAAACAAGCAGAGTCATCCCTGGCACTAATGTCCTTGGCAGTTTCAGTGGGGAAACAGCAGATGAAGAATGAAAGCCTGAACTATACTCTCACCTCATAGGGTATGTCTATGAAACATTGGTGAGGAAATGGGGAAATCCATAACTATGAAACCTGTGTTTTAACTATTCTACACCTCAATAAAAGGACTTCAGTTTCCAAACTCACTGTGGGTACAGTGTGATCAATGAACAAACACACAACTCTTCACTACATGCACCAGATAGAAGTTATAAGCTGCCCCACAAGAAAAGAAGAGTTATAATGTGGCTTTGGATACCAAAGGCTTGATTTTCCCTTACAGTATAAGGGCCAAATCTACAAAGATATTTAGGTACCTAAAAATGAAGATAGGTGTCTAGTGAAATTTACCAAGGTGCCTAACTCCCATTGAAGTGAAGAGACTACACAAGGAGAAGAGCATGCGATAATCAGTCCTGTTGCTCAGACCACATGTTCTCACACACTAGCCAGGTTTTTGGAGGGATATCCTACTCATTTGTAAATCCCATCTGAAATGCAGGCATCACAGCACAGACCTGTTGGGCAGACTGGTCCAGGAGATGGAGACGTCAGCCATATTCCAGCCTTCTCCCTACAAATGGTCTGTGTCAATTTTCTGACTTTCTAAGTTGTAAAGAGGAGAAGGGGTTGTTTTTTCTCCTGTGATGCTGCTGACTAGAGTTGTGCTCCCCCTGCACACACAGGTGCAATGCAGCAATGAAAGGCTGGGCAGACTACACTGAAATGCTGGCAGGTGGCTGGAACTCCCCATAATGCACATGTTAGGATATAGATATTCAGGCCCGTCTGTAAAGGCCGATACTTTAAGAATTTAGGTCTATGTTTAGCATTTAGCTAGCTATAGAGGTATAAAAGAAAGAATCTGTGTAAGGGCCTTCTCTCACTGGGACAGTCTGAGGCCCTGTGCTTAAGCTAAGACCTTTGGCTAAGCAGTGGGAGCAGCCATAAACTGGGAAGTGTATGGTCACATCCTCACATTCCAAACTAGTCACATTGAAATAAGGCAATCCGGGGCTGTTAGGAAGGTGATCCGATCTATCACCTCCAGAGAAAAGGAAGAACCTAGAAGATGTAAAAGGAAATCTAGTTTGACAGTTTTCTGTTTGGTAAGAACTCACTTATCAACAGACACAGCTGGGAAACCCTTATGTCTTTATAGACGTAGCTGTAAAATCCTCACTTCTGTATTGTTTCGTCATTGTAGTTCCCACTTTGCTATTGCTTATTCACATGGTCTCTGGTTCTGTGATTGTTTCTGTCTGCTGTATAATTAATTTTGCTGGGTGTAAACTAATTAAGGTGGTGGGATATAATTGGTTAGCTAATCATGTTACAATATGTTAGGATTGGTTAGGTAAATTTCAGTAGAATGATTGGTTAAGGTCCCCCAACACACCAGTAGATACTAGACCCACCCTCAAAATGTGATTTAGGTTTCCCCTTCCCCTTTTCCTCTCTTCCCTCAACAAACATTAGATCCTCTCAGCAACCTACAATGTCCAGCATTGGCCCCCCTCCCCCGAGAATCCCCTTTGTCTCTCCCAAGGCGAACATTAAGTCCCCTACTATTTTTCATAGCAGCCCCACATCAACCCAGCACCTCCGTCCCTGTCCCCAAACCCCCAGCAGTATTTCCTTCAGTGCCTTAGCAGCAGCATGCTTCTCCCAACAACCCCTCTGGTAGCAGTCTCCCTGGATCAGCATACTGTCTCCAAAGGCATTCATCTGCTTCACTGTGGGACAAAGAGCAGGTCTGAAACAGAATGGGTTGTAGCGTTTTATGCCAGGAGGAACCATCACATCATCTAATCTGACCTGCATGTCATGGGCCACCAGTACCACCCAGCACTCACACTCTAAACCCAACAACGGAAAGGAGACCAAAGTAAATGAGACCAACAGGAGACTAGATCATTATGTGCCACTGGAAAAGAGTAGGATGGAACAAGGTGCATCAGTGCTTGAGGCCCCTAGAATGGCAGGAAAATGATGAAATGGGATATACCCAGATAATCCTGGCAAGAAACCCACACCTACATGCTGCAGCAGAAGTGGGGGGGGAGAGGGAAGAAGAATAACAGGGTCACTGCCAATCTGACTTGAGGGAAAATTACTTCCCAATCCCACATATGATGATCAGTTAGACCCAGAGCAGGTGAGCAAGAACCAGCCAGCCAAGCATCTGAGAGAGAGAAAACTTGTTGCCTCCTTGGAGCTCTGGCCTATCCCGTCCAGTGTCCCATCTCCAGGCATGGCCATCTTTGATGCTTGAGAGGAAAGAGATAAAAAATCCTCCCAGAATACACCACTGCAAATCAGGAGAGAATCAGGCCCAATAACTTCAAAAAGAAAGCTAAAACACCACACTTCTAAGTGTTAAACACTCATCAGACTGCTCCTTACATAACACTAGTACAGTGCCTGTTCCATCTTTTTGCTTAATAGTACACCAGAAATAATAAAGGTATTGATTCTGTGATTATATTTGTGTGTGCAAAAAATGTGAGCTGTGCAATCAGAAATGCTGTCAGTTTCCCAGCTAGTGCGTGATGAATACATTTCCTGCACTGCAAAACATCAGACACAGGAAGCATACCATCCATGCTCAGAAGATACTGTACTGCTCGTTTTTTTTTTCATCCAGGTGTCTCAGTGTGGCTGAGAACCAGAAATCCCCTGATTTCACAGAATTAAAACAGTTATTTCAGATGGAAAGCCCCAAAGAGAAAAGTATCTGACTTCTAATAAATATTATACTGTAATGAGAAATGGCCATGAGAGAGGAGAGTTACTGGGTTTCTGTATGTCTTAAAGTAAATTAAATGTACTTTAGCACTATCAGGAAATATTATTCTAATATTATTTATACTGACAGACATTACAGGGTAAACAGGGGTAACGATAAATGCCTTTATTATTAATACCCCTTCATGCTAGTCTGAATATTATAAAAAATTAGAAATAGTTCAAACAGCTTTAGAAGATGTCTCTGCCATAGAAAAAATGTATAACTATACTTTTATATACTCCACTGCATTTTTATTGAAGGATAGCCCATCACTTCACAAGCAGTAATTAATGATGAGACACAACCACCATGTGAGGAAGATAGAGAGGGTTAAGTGACATTCTCAAGGCCACATAAGCCTTAATCACCCCTCCTGTAGAAAAATTCAGAAGAGGGCATTGAAATGAAGGGAAAATCTGTGGTAAATCTTTTTTACAGAGCTTAATTCCAATGAGTCCCCATTGAGGGCAGGGAATGAACCATGTTTCTGTTCCCTAATATTGTGCAATCCACAAACAGGAAGTCTTTGGCATGGAGGCACTTTGCCTCTACACAGTCTCTAAGCATGCCCTTTGCCCTCTGGCAACACAGCTCCAATGGCTTCCCCACAGATTCCTTTTTAAGGAGGGAGGGCAGGTGTGTTCCCTCTCACAGATCAGGCTACGGATAAGGTTGTACAGATTCCAGATGAATTACCTTTTACAAATATTCTTCATGGAGATGGTGAAGTGAAAATGTTTCCACCACAACCCACCTATTCTCCTTCCCTCACGTGAAGCCTGAACTCTTTGAGAACCCTCTGTGGATTCCCAAGAACCAGAGGTTAATACCTTGGAGATGCTTGGGCTCCCTTTCACTCGGGGCATCAAAGATCTGCCTGAAGAATGCTCTTTCTGCACAAGCATCTTTGTGAAGCAGTCTTACCTAGGGTGACCAGATCACCCAAGACAAATATCGGGATGCGGGGGGACGGGGGTGACGCGGGGGGGGGGCGTGGTGGGGGGCGGGGCCAAAAAAAAAAAA
>NC_048305.1:61215657-61249586 GCF_013100865.1 Trachemys scripta elegans
TGAAGAATGCTCTTTCTGCACAAGCATCTTTGTGAAGCAGTCTTACCTAGGGTGACCAGATCACCCAAGACAAATATCGGGACGCGGGGGGACGGGGGTGACGCGGGGGGGGGGGCGTGGTGGGGGGCGGGGCCAAAAAAAAAAAAACCCTTCCTCCGCAAGCGCTGGAGGGGGCCCGGGAGACTCAGGGGAAGCGCGGGGCCGGGGTGAGTAAGAGTCCGGCCTGGTCCCGAGCAGGCAGGACTCAGTTGGGTGGTAGGGCGAGGAGGGGGACGGCCCGTGGGGCCAGGCGGCGGCTGTTCTCACCCCCGGCCAGCGGGACTCGGGAGCAGACGCTGCTGCAGCTCCCACTGCCGCGGGGGCAGGAAGCAGCCATGGCGCTCCGCGGCTGCAGCTCTGGTGTCCCCGAACCCCCCGAGCCGGGGCCTGCTGCGGGGACCCAGCAGCGCGCACGCTGCGCCCAGCCCCTGGCCAGTCGCGTCTGGGCTGCTGCCCAGCTGGTGCTGTCCCGCGGCGGCCCCGGAGTGGGGGCAGCAGGCCCCAGCCCCCCCGTCCTGCTCAGGTCCCGCAGGGGAACGAACGGGGCTGGGCTGCCGATGCCTCCGCCCCGGGATAGTACCAGCTGGGCAGCAGCCCAGACCCGACTGGCCAGGGGCTGAGTGCAGCGTGCGCGCTGCTGGGTCCCTGCAGCAGGCCCGGGCTCGGGGGGGTTCGGAGGCGCCGCAGCCGCAGAGCACCATGGCCGCTTCCTCCCCCACGGCAGTGGGAGCTGCAGCAGCGGCTGCTCCCGAGTCCCGCTGCCCGGGGGGACAACAACAGCCGCCGCCTGGCCCCGTGGGCTGCCCCCCTCCTCTCCCTACCACCCAACTGAGTCCTGCCTGCTCGGGGCCAGGCCGGACTGTTACTCACCCCGGCCCCGCGCTCCCTCTGAGTCTCCTGGGCCTCCCTCCAGCGCTTGCGGAGGGGGGAGGAATGGTGAGCCCGGGGAAGAGGCGGGGATTCGGGGAGGGAGCCAATCGGGGGAGGAGGGGGCGGAGTCGGGGCGGGGGGGAGTGCGAGCACTTCCAGGCTCCGGGGCATTTCCTTGTTTGTCCAGTGTCCGTCGGGACGCGGGACAAACAAGGAAATATCGGGACAGTCCCGATAAAATCGGGACGTCTGGTCACCCTAGTCTTACCCAAACAGTGTAAGTGAAAGAGCTGAAGAAAGAGTTCTAGATGCCTGTACTCTGAGTAACTGGCTGTAATGTACATGATCTGAAACACTAAGATAATTAAAGTTTTTATGCGAATGATTGATGTACAGTCTGAGGGAGGCAAATTAATTGCACCCAAATATTTCCTATTTTCAATTGATATTTAGTGTAAAATAATTCTCTGACATTTTGATCTTTGTTGTGATAGGATAATATCAAATTCTAACTACTTTAAAAACAACACTAGGATTTTCAGACGTTCTCAGCATTGGCTTAGCTCTGCTTCCATTGATGTCAGTGGTAAAACTTCCATGGAATTCAATGGGAGCAGAGTTGAACCAATGTTGAGAATGTCTGAAAATCACTCTCCCTCTCAAAAAATCTCTCCCCACCCCTCCTCTCTCTCAAAGAAATGGATTTGCTATTCCAGATCAGTCCATTGATCTATCAAATATACTAGTAATTGGTCTATCAAATGCCATCAGTTCTGACTACATCATTCTTTGGAATACTGAGATAGTTTCAATATATATAAGTTTCCAGGGATGCCTAAAAAAATGTATTTAAATTGAGATGCATGTTTTCAAAAAGCCTGAATGTTAGAAAAATCTATTTCTAGCAAACAGATTTGTATGCCTCAGATCAAGAAGAATTCATTAAATAGTTTGAAAGGAAATAGATTACCTTTCCATAGTAACATGGTTTTTAAAAAATCCCTTGGAGTCCTTTCTAGGTTTCAAAAGGATAACACAACTTTCATTCAATCATGTGACTTCAATTACTTCAGTAGTACTGCTCAGATCCTTAAGTGCTTTGCTGAATCAGAGCAGGGGATGGCACCACCATGTTGCGTGACAGACACTTGACAAAATTACCGTACTTAGTGATGGACATTGAGGGGAGTTATGTCATTCAGTCCTTCAATTTTTTGAAAAATTACCACAGACCTCAAAATTTTTACCATGGACACATTGTTGACCCCTGAATCAGAGCCTTGTATCTGGCTACTGAGGCCTCAGTCCTGCAAACACATAGGCACATGGGTAACATTACTCATAGGAATAGTCCTATTCAACTGAATGATACTACATGCAAGCATAAAGTCACTCATATGTATAATTGTGTGCAGGACCAGGACCCAAGATTTCAGGTTATTACTGGGCTCCACCAGATATAATTAGAACCTTAAAAACCAGGGTGAAATCGTGGCCCCACTGAAGTCAATGACAAAACTCCCACTGACTTCGGTGGAATCAGGATTTTACCCAGAGACCATCTGCACACTTCTATTAAAACGAGTGAATTACTAAAGTAGATTGGATTGGGATTAGGGCAAAAATAGCCAGGATCTTCTGAATGCCTGCACAATAACAGGCTCACCATCTTGTTAACTTTTATGCTCCAAAACATTCGCTAAAGCACTAAGTTATTAAAAAATGAACTATTTCCTCTCCTACAGAAACTAGTTTCTATTTCCTTGAAGTGCCTCTCTTGAGGGAAGGAACGATCTGCATCTTATCTCTTCAGATCATGTAGAAGACTGCTGCATTTCAAAGAAATCACTTGTTTTCATAGCTAGGTTAAAACTCTGCTTCTATGATTGGAGAGGATTTTCAGGAGAGCCACAAAACGTTTGTTTCAACGGAGTCTCTCTCTGGACTCAAGGGAACAAGGCCCTTCAATCCAACAGCCTTGGTGCCATCTGCCCATTTGGCTCACACTCCTCACAGTCATCAAATTTGACCAGATGCAAGTGTGGGAACGAACACTTTTGATTAAACAACATTTAGCATGTAAGAACTGGAGTGAGATCAGCAGAGAATGAGAGTGTGGTTAAGGGTAGTTTAATAAGTGACTTGAGAAACAACAGGAAGTACAGAGAAAGATGGAAGCAAGAAGTAAGTTTGAAATAACTTACACTAACTTTTAAGAGTTAAAAAGTTCATGGAATTTTCTTCTCTTTTCACTTTAATTTAAATTTGCCTAGTATTATAATCCTGAAGAAATGCACTCTCACCTCCCCATAACTCTCATATACACCCACAAATTTCATCAGATCTGTTCCATAAGCAGGGGGTCACAATGCACAGCACCAGTTCAGGCATTTAGAATACTAAAAAAGTATCTGCACTATTAATGGGACCCAAAAACCTTTCTGTTTTGAAATTTCTTCTGTTCAAACTCAGAAAGAACAGCCCAGATAGAGGAGATTACTCATAACATGCACACAGGAGATTTGAAATCTCTAGTAAATAGAAAAAAACGATTATAGTATGAATGACAGCTGGATCACTAGTGTTGCTACAAATTATCCTGCTATCTTCTTACTGGACTGGGTTGACACCAAATCTAGTTGTATGGAGAATGATCAATACCATTATTTTAATAAGGCTTGCAAAAACATGAATTTAATAGTTCGGTCTCAAAATCTACTTACTATTCACTGTAATGATGAGGATAAAGAAAAAAGTAAGGATGGTTAATTGTCTATCAAGGAAGAATTACACAAGCAGTAATTAATGGTGCCTCATAGTTGCCCTACAAGGTAGGTACGATTATTATATGGGTAAATTGAGGCACAAAGAGATGAAAAATCTGGGCCTTAATCACCCCTGTCATGAACAAACTCACAAGAGGGCAATAAAGAGAAGGGAAAACTCTTCACAAACTTTCACTCAGTTTATTCCAAAGGGGTGTTGAGTTTGATCCCATCACTGAATGGGCTGAGATTCTATCCGGACACTGCAAGGAGTCTGCAAGAAGCAAGAATACTCCACTTGGAGATGAATGTGAAGGTAGAATTTTGCATAGGTAAAGTAGTTAAAACAATTAAGAATAGGTACCATCTTATTGCCCACAAATCTCCAGTAGGCATGCTTGCTTAATCAGCACAATATTTTTAGTTTAGGAAACACCACATAAAAATGTCCTTGTCCAGCTAGGCTCTACAGAGGCAGAGCTTAGATGAAGTCTCATCCCCCCTCACCAGCATCTATCCTGAATTATTACTTTCCTGTCTTTCACGGATTCTTCAAGGTATAAATTCCATATCCTTGGGGAAATATTTGTTTTTTAAACCCATTTCTTTAGAAGTCAGTGAGATGCACCAACTGGCTCTTGGAATGACATCACCCACAATAGGCTCATTCAGCTTCAACTGCTTTGGGCTCTGGACTGACTAAGCTCTGAATCATCTCCACTTTCAGCCCCCTCCAGTCCCGAGAAGAAAAAGTGATTAAACTCTGGAAAAAATAAGTGAGAGAAACACTACAATGAGACAGAAAGGGGTGACTTGGGAATGAGAGTTACTCAGAGGAGGAAAGTAGTTCAAAGAAGAGTGAATGATATGCATGAGGCTCTGAATATCTCTTATAGAATCACAAAAATGTAGGGCTGGAAGCAACCTCAAGTAGTCATCTAGTCCGTCCCCCGCACTAAGGCAGGACTAAGTTTTCCTAGACCATCCCTGACAAGTGTGTGTCTAAGCTGTTCTTAAAAACCACCAATGACAGGGATTGCACAGTCTCCCTAGGTAACCTCATAGACTCATAGACTCATAGACTTTAAGGTCAGAAGGGACCATTATGATCATCTAGTCTGACCCCCTGCATGCTGCAGGCCATAAAACCGTCCCTACCCCTTCCCTGGACTCTGCTGTTGAAGTCCCCAATCCTGTTTTAGGTGACTTCAATCGGCAGAAACCCTCCTGCTAGAGATCCCTGCCCTATGCTGCGGAGGAAGGCGAAAAACCTCCAGAGGCTCAGCCAATCTGCCCTGGAGGAAAATTCCTTCCCGACCCCAAATATGGCGATCAGTAAGACCCCGAGCATATAGGCAAGAGTCTCCAGCCTGACCCCTGTCAGCCATTATACAATTTACCTACCATTTCTTGGTTTTCCTTGACTACTATGTTTTACCATTAAACCATTCCCTCCATAAATTTATCTAACTTAATCTTAAAACCAGACAGGTCCGTCGCCCCCACCGTTTCCCTCGGAAGGCCGTTCCAATATTTCACCCCTCTGACGGTCAGAAACCTTCGTCTAATTTCAAGCCTGAACCTCCCCACGGCCAGTTTATATCCATTCATTCTCGTATCCACATTAGTACTAAGCTGGAATAATTCTTCTCCCTCCCTCGTATTAATCCCTCTAATATATTTAAAGATAGCAATCATATCCCCCCTCAGCCTTCGCTTTGTCAGACTAAACAACCCAAGCTCCTCTAGTCTCTTTTCATATGACAGGTTTTCCATTCCTCTGATCATCCTAGTGGCCCTTCTCTGCACCCGTTCCAGTTTGAGTTCATCTTTTTTAAACATGGGAGACCAGAACTGCACACAGTACTCCAAATGAGGTCTCACCAGCGCCTTGTACAACGGAAGCAGGACCTCCTTATCCCTACTAGATATACCTCGCCTAATGCATCCCAAGACAGCATTGGCTTTTTTCACCGCCACGTCGCATTGTCGACTCATAGTCATCCTGCGGTCTACTAGGACCCCTAGGTCCTTCTCCTCTTCCGTTACTTCTAACCAATGCATCCCCATCTTGTAACTAAAATTTTTATTAGTTATCCCCAAATGCATCACCTTACACTTTTTACTATTAAATTTCATCCTATTCCTGATACTCCAATTCACAAGTTCGTTCAAGTCTCCCTGCAGGATATCCCTATCCTCCTCCGAATTTACAACGCCTCCCACCTTCGTATCATCCGCAAACTTTATCAGCCCACTCCTGCAATCGGTTCCGAGGTCAGTTATAAATAGATTAAATAAAATGGGTCCCAAAACCGAACCTTGAGGCACTCCACTAGTAACCTCCCTCCAACCTGACAGTTCACCCTTTAATACGACCCGCTGCATTCTCCCCATTAACCAATTTCCTATCCACCTCTGGATTTTCATATCGATCCCCATGTTTTTCAGTTTAACCAATAATTCCTCATGGGGTACAGTATCAAACGCTTTACTGAAATCCAGGTATATTAGGTCCACCGCATTTCCCTTATCTAATAAATCCGTTACTTTCTCAAAGAAGGAGATCAGATTCGTTTGGCACGATCTGCCCTTCGTAAAACCATGTTGTAATTTATCGCAATTGCCACTAACCTCCAGGTCCTCAACTAGTTTCTCTTTCAGAATTTTCTCTAATACCTTGCACACTACAGATGTTAAACTAACAGGCCTGTAGTTACCCGGATCACTTTTTTTCCCTTTCTTGAAAATAGGAACCACATTAGCTATTCTCCAGTCTAACGGGACCGCCCCCGAGTTTACAGATTCATTAAATATTATCGCTAATGGGCCTGCTATTTCCCGCGCCAATTCCTTCAATATTCTCGGATGAAGATCGTCTGGTCCCCCCGACTTAGCCCCATTAAGGCATTCAAGTTTTGTTTCTACCTCGGATACGGTAATCCCCCATCCTGAATGCCCCTCTGTAGTGGTGCTAGTATCCCTAATACCTTCATTGGCCTCATTAAACACCGATGCAAAATATTCATTGAGATATTGCGCCATGCCTAGATTGTCTTTAATCTCCTCTCCGGCAATAGTCTTCAGCGGTCCCACTTCTTCTTTCTTTGCTTTCTTCCTATTTATATGGCTGTAAAACCTCTTACTATTGCTTTTAATTCCCCTCGCTAGGTCCAACTCTACACGGCCTTTGGCCTGTTCTAGTGCTTAACTATCCTCATAGTTGGCGGGGGGGAGGGGAGAGGAGGGAGGAAGGAGGGGAATCTAATATCTAACTTACATCTCCCTTGCTTCAAACGAAGCAGATTTCCTTGTCCTGACTTTGGAGCACATGGAGAACAATTGATCACTGTCCTCTTTATAAACAATCATTTACATATTTCAAGACTTATCAGGTTTCCTCTCTCTTCTTTAGCCTAAACATGCCCAGCTCTTCCAAATTTTCCTCATAGGTTATGTCAGAGATCGGCAACCTTTGGCAAGCAGCCCACCAGGGTAAGTACCCTGATGGGACAGGACAGTTTGTTTACCTGCCACGTCCACAGGTTCGGCTGATCGCGCCTCCCACTGGCCGCGGTTTGCCGCTCTAGGCCAATGGGGGCTGCAGGAAGCGGTGGCCAACACATCCCTCGGCACGCGCCGCTTCCTGCAGTCCCCATTGGCGTGCCAAAGGTTACCGATCCCTGAGTTATGTTTTCTAAAAACTTATTTTTGTTGCTCTGCTCTGGACTACATCCAATTTGTCCACCACTTTCTTTGTTGCGTTGTCTAGTAGAGCACTGAAGACTTGACATATTGCATTAGAATATTTAGCTACTATCAACTTTATTTTATCCTTGAAGTTATTTTAGGACCCAATTCTCAGCTCTATCTAAGTTTGGTGTAGGACCTGAGGAAAGGCATAGGGCAAAGTTGGCTTAATGCCATGCTTGTACACTCCATGTCCTGAAGAGCAAATTAGGGCAAGCCTTTCTCCTAAATTCACAGAATCTGATTTTCCACTTCCTTGCATAGCCATTGACAACTATGCAAAATGGGTGACAAATGCCATTAAATCAGAATGGTTGCATTTGGTGCCCACTTTACACAGGCGCGCACACGCGTGTGTGTGTGTTTGTTTGTGTGTGTGTGTGTGTGTGTGAAAGAGAGAGAGAGAGAGAGAGAGAGAATGAGAGCTGATGATTCACAAAAAGGAGAATCGGGCCCACTGATTTTTGGGATGGAGATGAGTCATGGATGAAAGCTAGAAGGGGCAGTTCAAGGAGCCATTTAACATCTTTGATTAATCAACCAAAGAGGCTGCACCAAACAGTTCCCTCTTCATTCCTGTGATAGCCACCGAGTCCCTCTCTCTCTGCAACAGAATTCACCTCCTTTACCACTATGACCTCTCTACGTCTTATCCATTCACAGATTTGCTACTAGACCCCCTGACCTTCGTACTCCAGTGGAGTCACAATCTCTAATGGTGAGACTCGTAGCCTTCCCTAGCCAGGAATATGATCTTTCAGAAGGCTGCATAGCCCTCATCTGCCTCATCTGAGAGGATGAGGAGAACTGGGATTGTTTAGTCTCCAGAAGAGAAGAATGAGGGGGGATTTGATAGCAGCCTTCAACTACCTGAAGGGGGGTTCCAAAGAGGATGGAGCTCGGCTGTTCTCAGTGGTGGCAGATGACAGAACAAGGAGCAATGGTCTCAAGTTGCAGTGGGGGAGGTCCAGGTTGGATATCAGGAAAAACTATTTCACTAGGAGGGTGGTGAAACACTGGAATGCGTTACCTAGGGAGGTGGTGGAGTCTCCTTCCTTGGAGGTTTTTAAGGCCCGGCTTGACAAAGCCCTGGCTGGGATGATTTAGCTGGGAATTGGTCCTGCTTTGAGCAGGGGGTTGGACTAGATGACCTCTTGAGGTCCCTTCCAACTCTGATATTCTATGATTCTATGATCTATTTAGTGATAGAAATTTTTCTAGGATATACTTCACATCTCTGCCATTCCCCTCTTCCCCAACTTGGATGCAGGATTAGCAAAACAACATGGTAGGTTTTCTGCCAAGCATTGCTGCCATTAGAGTGCATTGCAGACTTAAGACCATGTGTCAGTTCAGCAACAACATGACTGAGAAAAGAAGCTATTTCAGCTAATGGACCTAGCAACAAGGATTCCAAAGAGTGACGGGACTGGGAGCAAGGCTGAAAGAAATAGCTGGAAGTTTGAAGAAATGGGGAATAATAGAAGAGATGTAGCCATGCAGCTAAAATCAGATTGTGGCCCAGGAACGGTTTTAGATTTAACCTTTCCTCTTTCAAATCTCACTTCCCATTAAAATACAAACATAACAAAAGGCTTTTGCAAAATTTACCATCAACATTCATTTGAGTATATGAATAAGCATTTGCACAGACAAACCAAACTGTAGGTATGCAATTACCGTTTTTTGCATGCTCTAATATTGGCTTATTTGTGAATGAGAGTGGTCTGCAAATGCATTTGTAGAAACCCACTGAACATATAAACCAAAATAGTCAAGGACTAGATTATGAAAAAGACATAAAATAATTGTTGTCATTCTCCTTAATTCACATTTTGTTTCACAGGTATGCATGTCATATGTGGTTCTGTAATAATGTGAACCACCGAATGAGTTAAGGATAAAAGGAAAACCATGGCATAGATCCTCAACTGGTATAATTCAGAGTTGCTCCACTGTTTTAAATGGGATTACACTAATTTATGTCTGCTGAGGATCTGGCCCATGGTTTTCCTTTTATCCTTAACTCATTTTAGAGAAAATCAGATTGAAATCCATGGAGCTACTCTGGTTTACACCAATGAAAGCCCCCACAGGTATGAATCCTGTTTCTGATAGACCCTATTTAAGCTCTTTCCAATATATTCATTTTATATCGTTTAATTTACCTTGTTGGTTTAACCATTTAAAAATATTTCCTTTGGACTTGGAACCCAAATGTCAAGAATCCTATAGTGAAATGTTTGGGGGCTGGACTGTATCTTTCCCTCCTCATCATGCCCTTGTTCATAGTGTTACGAAGAAACTCATTCTTTCATGCACACTTATCCAGCATCACCTCAAGGCTGACCAGCTGTGTGTAAAAAAAAAGTTCCACGACCAGATTCCAGATATCTTGGCAAATACCAGAGAAAAGTGGCATTATGAGCATCTCAAACCAAATAGGAAAGGCTCTACATCAGGTGTATGTCGATCTAACCACAAAATCTCTGAAATATTTTGAAACTGTTTCCTCACTAGTTCCTGCTTCAAAGTTTCTGTTGTAACTTCCTGGAAATTCCTTATAGTTTTATGGCAATACCAGCTACATGTTCAAGGATTTTTCTGAAGAAGTACCCTAATAAATTCACAGCATCAACTATGAAATAGCAAGACTAAGTCATCAGCAATGATCATTGTATTTCTATCTTAGGGTTTCGCACTGCTGCCCATCTCTGTGGCATCTGATCCTCTTTTACATAAATTGGAATGAGAATAAAAATTCTTCATCTCCTTGTTACTGAAGTACAGCTTTGTGCCAACACTCCAAACTCAGTACTACAAAACAGGGACAACTTGGTCATTAATATTTCTGTTCAAATTTTTTAAAATTGGATATAACAAATAGATTTGCCAAAGAAAGCCATGTCAACTGTGAGTGCCCTTGACAAGCTGAAAAGTTACTTTAAATGCAATTCTGGTAAGTACTGCAGGTCTGAATCATCAAACCATTTAAGAAGTTTAACCATTAATTTATTAAATCAAATTGTCATTTAATAGAATAAGCATACATAAAAAAAATACTGGGCCCAATTCCCTACTCACAACAATGTAAATGAGAGGTAACCTCATCAAGGTCAATGGAGATACACTGGTGCAAGTAACAGGAGAATTAGATCCATTATTTACTCAGTTGAATGTATAACGTAAAAGGGTTGCTAACATGGTCCTTGCATTCTAGGGGACAGAAACAAACAAACAAAATAAGGATTAAAAAGGTACAGTTGTAACAAGTTCCCGCTCTAAAGATAAAAGAAAATTGCTATGTTCTCCTTGTTTGGAGAGGGAAAATTGACTGTTCACTAGTCAAGCTTAGAATGGGGACTCAGACATGTAAAATAACCATTTATTTTCTCAGCAAGGACAGCAAACAAATACCAGGCCTGAACCCTCTTCTCAAAGCCATAGAACCAAGCCTGGTGGCTTGTTTGTACCCATCCCACAGCTATAGGTTCATAATGATGCCCCAGTTCATTCAGCAAAGTGCTGAGAATTCCTTCATGGTGCTGATTACCCTCAGTTGCCACCAATTCCAATAGGAGCTGAGAAGTGCTGACCACCCTCAAGAGTGCTAAGCATCTTACAGGACCAAGCACTTGGTGCTTAATCTCCTGAGTCCAATTCTGAAACATGGATACCTCAGTCAGATGTCCTAGTCCTATGTTTGGACACCCAAGCCAGCACGTAAACACAAGAAGGGGTCATTTACCCACCTAAGGGCGAGTTTGTGGTATTTATTGTCCACTTCTGAAAACTGGGCTCCACATGTTTCCGTCTGGCCCCATACTGACCTGGTGCATTTATTTTGTAAGCTACAAAATTCCCATAGTACTTAAGGAAAAAAATCCAGCAGCTAGACAACAAATGGCTTTATTATAAAAACAATTTTCGGAAAGTTAACACCTCCTCCTTCCTTTTTAGCCCTGCATGGGGTCAGAGAGTTTGAGAGCATTTAGTAAATAAGCCTGCCTCTGTGGACTTCATTGTTTACCTGGTAACGTGAGCATCAACTGCACCACAGGAAGCATTCAGACAGAAACACTTACGTTATTGCTAATGTTCAGAGGACAGCCGCACTGCCATCATCCTGACACAATCAACATGTAAATTAGCTCTCAAATACCACGTCTGCATGCTTATATCAACTACTGAGACCTAATTTTCATTCAGACTGTACCCTCATACCACGCTCCTGTAGAGCAATTTCAGAGAGGTGAGCAAGTTCTCAGTAGCTGAGATCCAAGGCAAAACCTGGTCACATTATCCACTAGATACTGATCAGAGCTCAAAGTACATGCAGGATTTAAGGAAAGGAAACAGCTGAAACTTGCCAGAAACCCCAGATAGACAGCAGCCTTCGGAACCAACTGAAATACACAGAAGTTTCCAAATCAGCATTCCAAAGAGATAAATGGAGGAAACTCTCACATCTCTTGGGGAGGCATTATGACCCCCTCCCCTGCACCAATGGAGGCTTCTCTAATAGCAGAACTAGTGCAATTCTGTAGTGATAGGAATGAGATCTGACTTAGGGTTTGTCTACCTGGGCTGACTGTTGGGCTCAGGCTGTGGGGATACTTAATTGCAGTACAGACATCCAGCTCTAGGACCCTGTGAGGTGGAAGGGTCCCAGAGTTCAGGCTGCAGCCTGAGCTGGAACTTCTACACCACAATTAGCCCCATAGTCTGAGCCCCATCAACTGGCACGGGCCATTTGCAGGTTGCAATTGCAGTGTAGACATATCCTAAGGGAACCTCTGCAAGAGTTATACAGCCCTTGCATGTTCTGAAGCTCAGTTCTATGGGAACTCCCTGTTTACTAGCAGGGATTTGGGGCAAGGCTGGTGAATCCACCATTATCTCAATCATCCATTTTCCTAGGGTTACCATATTTTAAGTGTCCAAAAAGAGGACACTCCACGGGCCCTGGCCCTGCCCCAACTCCGCCCCTTCCCCACCCCTTCCCGGCCCCGCCCCAACTCCGCTCCCTCCCCTGGATGCTTCGCTCCCCCCTGCCCCTCCCCCTCCCCTGCTTCCCGCGAACATTTGATTCGCGGGAAGCCTGAAGCAGCAGACAAGCTAGGGCGGGGGGGTGCGGCCCAGGCCGGCCCCCCCAGCCGAGCGGCTCCCTTCGGTGGCCAGCCGGCCGGCCGGCCTAGGCCAAGAGGCTCTGACCCTGGCGTCTCCCACCCGCTTGGCTTAGGCCCTGGGGCGCCAGCCCCCGGCCAAGCACCGCCGGCCCTGCACCGCCGGCCCCGCACCGCCGGCCCCTGGCCCAACCCCCGGCCGAGCACCGCCGGCCCCCGCCCCCGGCCCCGCACTGCTGGCTCCAGCCCCCAGCCCGGGGCTGAGCACCGCCCGGCCCGGCACCGCCGGCCCACGGCCGGGCACCACCCGGCCCCGGCCCCCGGCTCCACACCGCCTGGCCCCCGGCCCAGCACCGCCTGGCCCCGGGCCCCGGATCCCAGCCCCCGGTTCTGCACTGCCGGCCCCCAGCTCAGCACCGCCTGGCCCAGCACCGCCAAACCCCGGCCGAGCACCGCCCAGCCCCGGCCCCCGGCTCCACACCGCCACCCCCAGCCGAGCATCCCTGGCCCAGCCTCAGCCCCCGGCCAGGCCCCCGGGCCGAGCAACCCCAGCCCAGCCCCCGGCTCCGCACCGCTGGCCCCGGCCGAGCACCGCCGGCCCCAGCGGCTCCAGCCCCCGGCCGAGCACCGCCGGTCCTTCCCTGCCTCCCTCCCTCCCTCTTTTCCAGGACATGTCCGGCTTTTGGGGATTTCCCCCCGGATGGGGATTTGAGGCCCAAAAAGCCGGACATGTCCGGGAAAATCCGGACGTATGGTAACCCTAATTTTCCCCACATAATGGAGATGCAAGCCACAAAGGTTACTCCAGTGTTCTAGTCCAGAGGCACTCCTTAATTACTCAGGTTGTTCACTGAGGCACGAGTTTTGGCCTGAGGCAGATATTTCAGGCAGTGTGTGTGTAGACTCAAAGACAATGCTGCCTCCATCGTTCTGTTCTGAAGATTATTTTCACACAAACATAAGGGCTACAGACATTTTTAAATGAAATCTGCAGAACCCGCACTGAATAAGCAAAGTTCCTACTCGCCATTAGCAAGTAGACTCAAGCCCTGATCCCCCAAGTGTCTTCCTCTATTGAAAATACAGAATTTTGAGCAAAGGCAAATCACTTCAGTTAGTGTGTTATAGGTTTACTTTGCTTTCTGCAAACAGCAATTGGTACAGCAATTTAGAAATAATCCTGTCACACAACTGGAAATGATGAAGACACCTATAAAATATGGCTTTGGGCTTCTACAAAAAGCATGGTATGAAATGCAATAATTGGACCAAATTTACTCAGGACAATTCTCAAGAGCTTTCCTACAAAAGCCAGTTTGAAACACTTCTATATTTTAGATCAAGCATAAACAAACATATTGCAGTACTGCTCCCAGTATTCTAACACAAGGTGCAATTAACATAAATAGGTTGTAAATAGCATGCTACATATGGATGCAGAACTCTGGAGTTAACACAGGACATTTTCTGACTTCTTAAATTCTGCTACCTCATGGCACCAGTACATGCCAATGTATGTAATGTATTCAGTGTTAACCCCGGGATATTAGAGTGACACGGTGAGTGTGGTAATATCTTTTATTGGACTAGAGTATGTCAGTGAGAGAGACACCCTTTGGAATTTACACAGCACTCTTTTTCAGGTGAGACCTTCAGACCTGAAGAAGTTTGTCACGCTCACAGACAGAATTTGGGCCAATAAAAGATATTACCTCACCCATCTCATCTCACTAATTGTACTTAATGGGTATAGCTGATCCATCCCATAGTACAGCAGGTACATTCTAACTAGATGAAATGAACCTGGAACATCTGGAAGCACATTTAATAAAAGTCCCAAAACATACTCATAACAGACTTTTTCAAATCACCAATCAGACGTAGACAAGATTTTTTTGTGCTTTTTCAAATTTTACTTAGACTTTTTTTTGCCTCACAAAACCCAGTCTCATCCGGTTCAGACTTCACCACAAGACGAATGCTGTCTGTTTTCTTTTTGAAAGACACACGTCACTGTGCACTGAAAAAGGGGAACTTCCACAGCCTGTGGTTATGTTGCATGATAAACAGATCTGTTCACACCAATTCGAGAGGCGGCTTGGATCAATAAAAGGCAACAGGCACCAGAGGCAGCAAGCAGACATTTGCGGCTCTCAGGACTATCTCTTCAGAAGTCACATACCGAGACTAAGCAATATGCCAGGATTATTTTTTTCTCACAACCACCCAACCGAACTGAAAGAAGCAGATTGCAAGCTTGGAGAAGGCAAAGTTCATAAAAGGAAGCAAAAGGCTTTGTAAGTATATGTGACTTACTGTCAAATGAAAATGTATTTGGAGTGAAATTAACGTTAGCAAATTGAGAATTCAGAATTAGTGCCATTTCACAGAGTTCACCCACAGCTAAGCATTTTCTGCATAGCATGTTCAATGCTATAAAACGATAACATTATTCTAACAGGGCTTGAATGCAAAGGGATATGGATGAGAAGTTCCTAAGTTGAATATAAAAATGAGTGGGTAGGAAAGAAGGAGCAATTGCTTGTAATTACTTGCATAAGTATCCCATTGGCATCAACCCTGGAAGTGAATGATCTGGCCCTAAATGTTTACAAGTCGTAAGACCTTCATACAGAATGCTACCTAACTGTAACTGTGTTTAACCAGTATCATCCATTCATTACACATGTCTGATCATTGGTTTCAGTGGTGCAGATCTGAAAAGCTATTTGAAGTCCATGGTACCACATCTTGAATCTAGCAACAAGTCTAACACCAGAAATGTGACGTAAGTACTGGATTCTAGAAATACATAGTAATTATGAACTAAGGCTAGATTGCCATATTTTGTCCTCACAAACAAGTCTATTAAATTTTTACTCTTGTGTAAAGTATATGATGAATCATAAAGTATTTCTAAGATCAAGCTAATTTCAATTTCCTAGTTACAAAAAGGGTTTTTATAAACCGGGCATCACCACACAGAGGGTACCAATGGAGTTGAAATAATTTTTTATGTTTTCCTTTTTTCCATTTCTTTTTTAATTGTTTATGGGCAGTTCAGTGGTGCTCATCACCACACCTATTCATTAATAGGTCACTTATATTATTAATGAATTAAAGCCTGACAACACCCTCGTGAAGTAGAGAACTATTACTATCCCTGTTTTAGAGATAGGGATAACAATGGCACACATAGGTGAAGTGACTTGCCCAAGGTCACAAAAGAAGTTAATGAGTTTTGGAATGAAAACCAGGTCAATCCAGGACTTTAACCACAGACCCTCCATTCTCCTTTTATTTACTTCAATAAAAGTAACTCTGATGCTTCTTATTTGTCCGAGTTAAGGGGCAACAGCATGCCACCAATTTCATGCAAAGTCCACCAAAGATTTTATGAGCAAGCACTGCATTTTCATAAAATTGAATAATCAATGGTATTCTTTAAGTATTCTTAAGAGGCCATTAATTAATTTAATTAAGTAAAATAACTAAACAGTCAATATTTTGTTTCTTGTGTTAAGTATTTTTTCTTTTGGTCACCACAGGCTTTCTGCGGAAGAGGTGATGCAATGGTCCCAGTCTTTGGAAAAGCTTCTTGACAGCCAAAGTAAGTGTATTATTTTATCACTACTACTTTCTTATGTTAATCGAGTGAGTTTTCATGCAGACTAAACAAATCTATGCAGCTATAGCATTTTGTGAATAATGCTAAAAACAATGGCCAATAGCCTTTCAGTAATTCACATCTTCACTGTCACATGGCTACCTATTGTAATATATTGCCTTAACTTTATAGCCCATCCTTTCCATAGGAAATGGAAATAATCTCATTAAATTCAATCGGGTTGGATCAGATTCCACATGCCCACATTACTCCAAATAATGCAGATAAGAGTTAAGTGTGCACTTGGAGCCAAAGTCAGACCATGCAGAGAAGAACAGACTCCCACTGACTTCAGTAGCTTTTGGATCAGACCCTTCATTTGCAGTGCGCTGCAAAAATATATATATATACTGTATATTTCATCAAAATCTTATTACTATAATAGGAGACTTCAATGTGACCTTTACCTTAATTGTATTTATTTTATCCTCCCCAATTTAAGTTATAAATGTAACATTATAACTGATTAAGTACTTGTGTTTGCTATAGGCGGTCAAGTTGCCTTCAGGGAGTTTCTGAAGTCAGAATTCAGTGAGGAGAACATTGAGTTCTGGCTGGCTTGTGAGGACTATAAGAAAACCAAGTCTGATCACTTGCAAGACAAGGCGGAAAAGATTTATGAAGAGTTTGTTCAGATAGATGCAGCTAAACAAGTAAGTACAAAGTTAATCTGTACTGTGTTATATATGAAAGATTAAGGGAGTTGGCACAGGATAGAAATGGGGCTGTACCAGGACAAATACATCTTTAATAAAACAGGAAGAGAAGCCATAGGTTCTTATATTTTCATTAGGTCACCTTCTGCCGTACTGCCTTGAGCTCATCAGGTGAAAGTAGTGCTGGTGATTCAACAGGTGGCACTCTTCCCTCTAAGTCAGTGCTGATTTCAGCAAGATGTTAAGAGACAGTTCTGGAGATGCTGTCACTTGAATGAGAAATGAAACCAACCTGGATCATTTATGTTCCTTAAAGATCCAAGGACACTTTGGAGAAAAGTAGAAGTGTTAGCATAGGCCATATTCCAAACTAGATGCCTACATCCTACCAAAAAATCCTGCTGCAATTTTAATTGGATATTTTATTCTTCACTTTCTGTCCTAAATTGTTACTCTTTCTGATCCCAGAAGTGGCTGCATTGCACCAATGAATGGCAATTCCTGTGTATAGTTTGTATATCTTTTTTTTTTTTAAGTTCAATCAATTTTGAATGAAAGGTGCTATTTAAGGATAGATTAATTATTGTAGCTCAAAGAAACCTTGGACAGAGTTTTAAGACTGAGAGTCTGTGTTTCAGGAAGATAAAGTGATAAATACAGTGTCAAAAATTATTTTTTTTAAAAGATATTAACGAAGTTTGATTTTCTCTTCCTAGATCAATATTGACTATCATACCAGGAAAGCTACAGCTAAAAAGGCTCAAGACCCAACTTTCACAAGTTTTGATGAAGCCCAAAAAACTGTATATATGCTAATGGAGCGGGACTCGTATCCTAGATTCTTGAAATCAGAAGCCTACCTTAATCTTTTAAACAAGCTTCATGTCAACGGTGTTAAGTGAGCTGTTTGATGCCATGGAAATCTGAGGGTAGACTATGCATGTCAATTAACCTACAGCAAAGAGTAGTGCAACTACTGTGCAACTGAGTCTCAGCGTAGAGAATGGAAACTTCAGTCTCTGAAGTGCTGGCGGAAGTGCAGATAGACAATCATACGTGATAAAACCCAACAAGATGAAGGCACTCAAGCTAGGTTTCCAAGCCTGATAGCTTGGGAAGGGGGCTGTGGAGGGGGAGACCCTCTTCTCCTTTATGCCACTAAACTGAAACTGGATACATAGTTATTAATTAATTGTATCGCACTGTGAATTCCCACAAGACAGACAACAGTTTGGAAGAGCTAGGATAATACCCTTGTATCTGAGTGTGATGGGTAAAATAATTGATATTGGGAGAAAAAATACTTTTAAATTGTCAATTTGTGTACTAGCTACAGAAATGCATAGAACAGACCAAAAAGCCAAATGAAAACTTGTCCAGGCTATGAAATGTTAATAAATGTGTGCAGTTCTAATGTATTCAGTAAAATGTATTATAACTGTAACAATTGAGAATAGGTTTAAGTTATATAAGCTAGATATTATTATTTATGTATTAAGCAAGTAGGTATGTAGCACATTTTTACTATTTAATTTATTGCAAAGTGTGAAATAATGACAAGCAATTCCTAAATTAAAGCTACATGACAAAAGCACAGAAGTTCTATGGTTACTTTTCCTCTATCATAAGAAGGTTTTGAAACCTGAATTAAGGAGGTAAATACTGAGGCACAGCCATTTCTGTTATCCTCTGAAATCTTTTTGTTCTAATATTCTAATTCTTTCTAAATGCCCAATTCTCTTGCACCCATTTTACTCTGGTATAACTCCATTTACTTCAGTGGAGCTTATCCTGATTTACTCAATGTAAAATCAGATTCAGTCTTAAAGTTCCTTTTAATTTTTGCACTTCCCCAATCTTAACAGTTAAGTCTTTCAACAACTATTGAAACAGAGATGAGAGAAACCATCTGAGCAGAACAACTGCAGAATTCATACCACATTTCACATTGCTGAATTGTTAAATGTTCCAGACCACTCGTGCTTACTTATCAAGAGTGACAGTAACTGGTGAGGCTGACCAGCAAATCCCTGTAGTGTTAGTGCTACAGAGTCTTGGTAGATTTTGTGACAGAGTCTAATTTACAATACCAATATTAACAGTAAAGGTCATTTACATTTCATTCTGAATCTTGTGTTAAATTTGCTCTATAAAATGTGCCATACTATGAACAGATGAACACCAAAGTGGGTAATGATTACTGGGGAGGGGGCCAAAGCAGAAGATCAAAATTGTAATTTTATTAAGTAATTCCAAAACGTAATTACTATTGAATCCAGAGTTCAGAGATTTCATGATGGTAAAGTTTATAATGAAAATAAATAATCATGAAAATTGTTGCCAATGAGTTCTCTCTGTGCCCAGGATAAAATCTTGTGTTTCCCTCCCTTGCAGTTCTTTTTTATCTCACTGTTTCAGTTTTTCCGTTTTCCAAAACAGCACAGTCTTAGAGTCTGGGTTTGACTCACACTGTTGAGACCGGGGGTACACACCCATTGCCTGTGCCAAAGGGAGCAGAAATAATTCAGTCTTAGTCACACTTTTGGGGAGAGTAGGCTGTGTTTACAGTACCACCCCTTGGGAAAGGGCTTTGGGGGTCCAAAGGAATAGGACAACAGGTAATTTTCAAAGTAAAATAACCAAAAGAAAAACAATTATCAAAATTGATAATTGGAGAAACAATTAGATAGAATTATTAATTACTCGCTTCTCACACGACTAGTTCAGAAAAACTGAATCAAAAGATGGAATTATTGATTATGTTCATTAACGTGACTGCACCTAAGGGGTAAATCACAAAATTCACCACAGATTCTTCTTCCTATACACTATGCCCCAAAATAAACCACTGAACCTGAAACACAGAAAATGTTTATTCAAGTAATAGAAAACGATAAAAGAAACCAACAATTAGATCACAAGGATTATGCAACTGAGATAACTATAGGGAAAGAAAAGTACATAAAATGAATGATACAATGTAGCAACCACTTAACAAGAAATTCTTAAAATATAAAGTAAATTAAAACTATATTGAATGGACTATTATAAAACTGAGTATTAAATTCAAAAAGCTATGAGCATCAACAACAATGGTATTCATTTAATTACTTAGGATACTAATAGCATCAACCAGTTGTTTACCCTCATTAAGATTCACTAGCAGCTAAACATTATTAACATAAATCAACAGCTAAACTTAAAGAAGTATATCAAATATAAACTTCTTGAACCAGATTACAATAACTATAATTCAATTTCATTATTACAATATCTTAAATGAAGAAAAACAATTTTGATTAAACTAGATAGGTTGGTTAGGACAATATAATTGAAAGTCGTGTCAACTGAAACAAAATCTACCAAAACCATTACTAAAACTTTTACTTTTGGTTTAAGGAAATAGTACTTTGAGGGGTAAGCATGATTCTATAGCTTGAAATTAAGCAGTGTTTAGACATACATGCCAAATCCAAGTGTGTTACTGTGACAACTCTCCTTCTTCCTTGCCCTAATCCCATCCAATGCTGTTCGCTCTACAAGTCCTCTCCTTCCAAAGTGCGCTGTTCAGCGCTAGAATCTCTATCACACCACATATCAATAGGTTTTCCCTTATGACATGCCACTGCTACTTCTTGGATTGGCTTCTTTTTCCTTCAGTCTTGAACTGTTGGACTCTTATCCACATAGTTGTCAGGACAACTCTTTACATGACCAAATCATCTGAGCCTGCACTCCCTCATTTTTTTACTTATGGATGTGACTTTGAGCATGTCTCTAGCAAACACATTCCGCACCTGGCCTTTCTTGCTTATACCCACTCATCCATCTCAACATTTGCTTTTCTGTGGAACAGACCATTTGCTCATGTTTCTTCTTTGTTATCCAACACTCAGCACCATACATTAAAACTGGATGAACCGTTTTATAGACTTCCCCTTTTAATCACTGGTATCTTTCTCTCTCTCTCTCTCCATCTGAGAGAGGCATTTATTATCTTAGCTCTAATTTCATCCTCCATTTCTGCATTTTCCTGGATTCTGGAACCCTGATGCTTGAAATTGTGTTACTGTGAAACTTGTTACTGAGACAACGTAGAAAGCAATGATACGATAGCTACATGCACGGTGACTATTACAATAAACACTGCAGACTGAATAAGTTACCTATTGGTTTGGTGGAGTTAGGCTAAAGTTTAGAAATGGTGAAAGATAGTAACTGAGCCTAAACAAGTAGTGGTTACTTGAAGTTTGAATTCTAGGCAAAGTGAATGGTTTAGAAAAGTTGAGATAGATGTGAAGGAGGTAGGGTGACCAGATGTCCCGATTTTATAGGGACAGTCCTGATATTTGGAGCTTTTTCTTATATAGGCACCTATTACCCTCCACCCCCGTCCCAATTTTTCACACTTGCTATCTGGTCACCCTAGAAGGAGATGCTTTTATCATTGAGTTAATTTGCATAAGAGACTTTTATATACAGATGGTCACAGACAAAGTCTGCATAATATATAAAAAAACAAACACTAGCAAGATTGATATGCAGAAAAGTAATTAAGGAACACAGGACTCTTAGTATTTGAAATAAGGTAAACCAGTAAAAATTTAAGTTATCAGACATCAAAATGGAAAGAAGGCTACTGTAGAGTGTAACATATCAACACATTAGATAACTCTGTAGTTTGAAGTGCACCGAGCAGCCAACTCCAATAGAAAGGTATTTTAACTGTTAAATGAAACTCTTTAAACTTGGAGTAAGGTTAGGAGATAGGGAACGGACTTTCTTATACATATACAATGTATAGGTTAGAAAGGGGAAATTTAACATATTGAGTGTAAGTCAAAACTCAGTTAAAATGGGAATAGAGTTTATTTAAAGAAATTAGAGGCATTTCTCTCACAGACACACAGAAGCTGACAGTCTCTTTGTAAAGGGGCAGAATGGAGGGAGATTTGCTAACTGTGTACAGTAAAGTAACTCTAGAACAGTGGTTCTCAACCAGGGGTCCGGGGCCCCTTGGGGGGGCCATGAGCAAGTTTCAGGGGTTCCACCAAGCAGGACCCGTGTTACACTTGCTTCAGCTTTCTGCCCTGGGTCCCAGCACCACTGCATGGGACTGAAGCCTGAGGCTGAAGCAGAGGCCTGAGCAACTTAGCTTCACGGTGCCCCTTGTGGCATGGGGCACAGGGTAATTGCCCTGCTTACCACTTAACGCCGGCCCTGTCTTGTATATGCAGAAAAACAGTTATCGTGGCACAGGTGGGCTGTGGAATTTTTATAGCATAGTTGCAGGGCCTCAGAAAGAAAAAGGTTGAGAACCCCTGCTCTAAAAGATTTAGACTTAGGAACTAATTTAACAGTATCAATTAAACAATGAATTTTCACAAAGATATGGTAATGATGGCAGCTGAAACTTAATTAAGTACTCATCAAACCAAAGATTTTAACGTTAGTTCTTTTAAGCAATAAGCCAGATAATGTAGTAAGCCAAGTGAAGTGAAGCGAGCTCAACACTACACACAAGGTGTGAACACTAATTTTGGCAGTTACAGGTGACAGCTTGCAGTTTAAATTTACATCAAATCAGTTTTAGTTACAATGTTGTCAGATTCAAATCCTATAGCTTTGTCCAGTTATGATCTTTGGAGAGTTTTTTCCCATCCTTAAACTACTATAAAACTCTATTTCTTTCCTACTTCTAGTATAATCTTTCTTTGTATTCATATGGAATTAGAATATGTTAATATCACCTATGGATGTTGTTACATTTATTAATATGGGGTTTCAACTCAAGGATAATGGTCTGGATTCATGGAACACAAATCTGAACTACAAAGGAGTTCAGAAATCTAGAAAGGCAGCATTTTCGCTGTCCCAAGATGAATTTTGGCTTCCTTCAAAGTACAGAAATTCCCCATGGAATTCACCATTGCAGTAAATACTGACTTTAAAATCTTTCCTACACTTTAGAACAAAGTGGGAGTTCTCACCCTTCCTTTTGTTGTCTGAGTCTTGTGGTTTGGTGATGATTTTTTCTTAGTATTTTTGACCTTCAGGAAAGCACTTTCTTTCCTTTGGCTGCTTACATTTGGGATTTTTGGACCTTTTAAGGTTCCAAAACCCAGGTTCTTGTCTATAAATGATTTTAGTTAAAAGAAAATGTCTTGGAGAGCAAAGTCACTGAATATTGCTTACATGAATGGGAGGGCTCAGTGTTTGGAGCCTCAGGATTTATAGTGGAGACTGGCTCTCTCAGTTGAAGAGAATCAAATCTTTTAGTGGAGAGAGAACAAATTCAGAAATGGAGAGAGAACTGGATCTCACTTAGGGTATAGCTGCACCACAGCTGGAAATATGCTTCCCAACTTGGGTAGACTGACACATGCTACCTCTGTTTGAGCTAGCACACTAAAAATACACCAGCTACGCACAGGAGGTGACTCCAGATAGCTGCCTGAGTATGTATCCCATGCTACACCGCAACTGGAATGATTTTGTTGACAATGCACAACATTAACTAGAATCTATGTCAGTCTCTCTTAGGTGTATTAGTTCTATAGGGCTAGAAGGAGTAAAAACTAACTTTTGTTACTAAACCTAGCAGAGGACTCTGAATACATACAAGGGGCATTTTCAGTTTCTTTCCTGACCATAACTGCATTTTAAATACCTTTGTAGGCTGTTGCTAACATAATTCTGATCTCAGTTTGGATGGGACAGACCTGTTATCTGTGCAGGCAAGTCACGTGTTGCTTGTGAATTGCCTTAGTAATAACTTCTGGGACAATGGTACACCATCTGTAGGCTGCATGCCACCAGCTGTCATGCAACATTTCCAGAAGGTTTATAGAGCTGCTTCTGGTCTGAAGGCAAAGCATTGTCAGTCTGCAAGAAGACACCTCCTTTCAGCTGCAGCCCAGTCCAATAAAAATGTTAAAAGACTTGTGTATTTGATAAGTGAAATCTGGTTATACAAGTGCTAATGTGGCTAGAACTTTATGAAATAAAACATTTACAATGCAGCCCCAAACCATGTGACACAACTGGTTTGGGGTTTCATTACAGACTCAAGCCTCAAATCAACTTCATCAAAAGCTGACTATGGTTGAAAAAACTTTCAAACCAGGATGGGCCCACTCAAAATTTTATATAAAACCATTCAAATTTGTGGATTTGGTCACAAAACCAAGGGAAATTCCATCTCTGGGGTTTGAGCAAAACCCAAATGTCAGTGCAAAATTCTTACACAAACTCACAGTAAAAAGAGAAATGCTCAAAACCAAAGTAAACATTCACATGTGCCCCTGCTGACCAAGACAGTGTTACATACATTTCTAAATCCTTCACTTCACTTCTTATCCTTCACTTCAATTATTCTTTCTTTTCTTTTTCAGTTATTCTTCCCATTCACATGGGAGATTCATCTCTAAAAGTCTACTCATGCCAGAGATATTCCAGCCCACTCCAGTCTCCTTAGCAACATTGTCATGTTCTGGTAAGGAATAAACTCTGCAAAAACACAGAGTACTCTCTGTCATACAGTTATAACCCTTGTACTGTATTTCCGTTGCTATAGCAAGGCTATACAAAGCTGGTTGTTTAAACAAAGTCCGAGAGGCCTGAAATATTTTAATGTGATTTAAAGTTGCATCTATACTAACCTGTTTAATAAAAATCAAATGGCTGTAAGCAATAGTTAAATGGCACAATCTCAACAATTTATTAACAGTATGTTGAATTCTTCCCATACAAAGATCAATAGTTTACCAATATGCAATTAATTCTTTCTTTGGAATACTGCCTGGATTGAGATCTGATACTCTGAACTTACAAAAAGGGAAGCAAATATAATTATTCAAAAGATTAAGGACTTGATTTAATTAAATGAAATATCAGTACTTTTTGTAATCTCTGGGTTTGTTTCTAACTGTACATGCATGGAGTCAAATCCATTCCATAATTTGTTACTAACCTCCTTCTGCCCGCCCACCCACACCCCCAACACAAGCAGTATTGGCACAGCTAGTGGTTTCACAACTGTGGGATGTGTGACACCAAGATGTGGCAGAGGCTTCCAAAACACTACGTTACAAACCAGAGTATGGAAACTGTGCCTATTCTTTACTATCCCATGCTTAATGGAGAAGTTATCTACAATTCTTAAAAAGTACTTTAGCTCTTCTGCCATAGCAACTGGAGGAAGGGTCAGATAAGTTAGACTAAAAAATACGTCAATGCAAAAGGGCTCTGCAAGGTTCTCAGCATAAATTTTAGCCTCCCATAGGGGATTTATGTGGGTTGGTCCTCTGAATTGGTGTGAATCTCACTCTTAGCATTTAAATTATAGCTATCTGGATATACAAACTTAGGCCAGAAATGGCCACTATGATAATATAGTCTGACTTCCCACATTACATTGACCAGAATTTCTCAACCGGTGTCGGGAATGGGGGAGTGACTCACATCTTTAGCGTTCAAGGTCCATATTCTCTGTCAACATCTTGGAACACAGTCAGGTAAATGATATAGGCTTATCTTTGATACAATTTTTACATATGGGATAACAGTAAGAATATGTGGGATTTGCAATAATTTATTTTTACTTCAAATAAGCAGTCACTAACCAGGAAAAGTTATGAAACACTGACACGGACAATAGAATTGACCCAGTGAGTCCTGTAGAGGAGGAAATTAATCCACCCTAGTACATAAGTGAATGGAAAAATCCACTATGAATGTAACATGAAGGAAACCTCTTGCCCTTAGAGCCAAGCTTTCGCAGGCCTGTACAAGAGGTGAGCAAAGACGACACGTGCAACCCTAGTGCCTGCAAACATCTACATTTACACACAGAAATGCATGCCCACACACACACACACATACACATATATATATATTGGGGAACTGCAGGCACAGCTACCCACCCTCATGGGACATTTACCAACCTATGTATCAATATACCTCTTTGCGCGCACACACAGGGGGGTTTACAGGCATGGCAGCCTACTTATTGCATGGGACTTTCAAAGTTTGACTCTAAAATGACCAGAGTGGAATCAATTTTTAAAGAGTATTTCAACATATGACATATTCAGAGATGTCAGGTAGAGCTTCTTTGTCACTCTGTAGAAAAACTGTTAAGGAAATGACACTAAATTGGTGGCTTCCATCACTGTAACACTAAACTTACAAGAGGTATAAAGCAAGGTAAAGATTGTGATTCAATGGTTAGGGCAGGGCACTGGGTGTCAGGAAATAAAGGGTTCTGCGTGACTTAGGCTAGGTCTACACTACCCGCCTGAATCGGCGGGTAGAAATCGACCTCTCAGGGATCGATTTATCGCGTCCCATTGGGACGCGACAATCGATCCCCAAATTGACGCTCTTACTCCACCAGCGGAGGTGGGAGTAAGCGCCGTCGACGGGAAGCTGCAGAGGTCGATTTTGCCGCCGTCCCTACAGCGGGGTAAGTCGGCTGCGATACGTCGAATTCAGCTACGCTATTCGCGTAGCTGAATTTGCGTATCTTAAATCGACCCCCCCCCCCGTAGTGAAGACCTGCCCTTAGAGTGAAGCAACTTCTCTATGCATAAGTTTAACCAATTGTAAACTCTGTAAAATGGGGTTAATAATATTTGCAGGCACCCACCATGCAGGATTGTTATGAAGTCCCTTTGTGTAGAAGTACCTTTTCCCACGTGGGGAAAAAACTAGTAATCCAAAATACTCCCTGTGGGTAATGTGGGCAAGCTAAGGTTACTAAGGGAGTAGGGATCAACATTATTTTCTGAATAAGGAATGTTTACAATTTTAAGGTGGAAAAGTCTTACTCATGATTTAATGTTACATAAAAGTTAATATTAATTTCAGTTTTGAATTTAATTTCCATATTTTAAGGAAAAAAGACTAAACATTAATCTGTCCACAGATTTACTTATGACAAAAACGTAAGCAATTATAGAATCCACAGCAAAAGTAGTGCAAAAAAAGAAAACCCTCAATAAAAGATTCTTATTTCCTTTATTACTAGTCCATTAAATGGTAACATAAATCTACAATTAGTGTAACTGTTTTACTGCACAGATTTTAATTTCATGTGCTAGTAACTATTTTTTGTTGGAGATGTTTGAATGCATTTCCAAGTTAGAGTGACAAGAAGTTTTTAGTGATGGGGAAAATTTTTCCAGCATTGTACTGAATGGATTTTGTTCAAACTTTCCAAGACTTTGGGCTAAATTCAACAGAAGTTTTGTCTAAATAAGGGCTGCAGGATCAGGCCCTATATCTAACCTGTAATAAAGTATTGATTTTGTAGGTCATAAATGCTGTTTTGATTTTTAGGATCAGATTTAGGCTTCCAAGTTCAGAACATAAATATATCAGAAGAGAATGGAAACCTCCAGGTCTACCAGTGGAATCCAGTTATAGTCACTGAATCAGGTTAGTGGTCAGCCACATTTCCTATGAAGAAAGATGGTGCAGTGCAAGAAAAGACTCTGACTCAAACAATGATTATTCTTAAACTATCTTCCCAAAGTCTGCTCTACCACTAAAGGAAACATTTGAAGTGGGCTGTAGTCCACGAAAGCTTATGCTCTAATAAATTGGTTAGTCTCTAAGATGCCACAAGTACTCCTGTTCTTTTTGTAGAGAAACTAATTGTCTTTTTGATGATGGGAAGAACCATTAAAGTGAAAGAAGTGAGGCTACTTCAGTAGAAGCAGATTTTTACAATATGGGTGTGTCACCAGGGCAAAAAGGAAACACTCCCCAGCTCCAAAGCATGTGTTGCCACACCCAAACTTCTCAAGGAGGGTTATTTCTTTAATTGAAGGTTATCAAACAAAACAGAAAATAGTCTTAAAACTCTATCCTTAGCCCCAAGCTTCAGGACCACCCTCGCAGGGGTCTCTGGTACTCCAGCTCCTGGCCTCAGCCAACTCTACTCCCTTCCTGGAGCAACAGCCACAGGGCTGCTTTCCTGAGCCCCAAGCCCCTGGCTCCACAGATCTACCACAGGGCCTAGCTCCAATCCAGTGTGGCTTTCCCACCCCAGGGCTCAGCCTGTCTCAGTCCTTTCTACCTAGCTGCTTACTAGCAGCCTTTTGTAGGCTCAGGTGTAATCTAGCCCTCTTTAGTTAGCTAGACTGGGCTCAACTGCTCTGGTCATGGGGAACTGGGCTTAGTCTAGTGACAGAGTGCTAAATATACCAGCTTTGCAGGATCAGGGCCCTAAATGTGGATTTTGGAGACTAACATTAAGCATCCAAATTTGAAAACTTCATCTGAAAGATTGTTCCCTACTGATTATCAATGGTAATTAGAACAATGTAGCACATTACAAGCATGTGCCAGTCGTATGTAATGAAAAGGCTTAATTTTCTAACAGAAGCATAATATTAGAGGCATCACAATGTTATGTACAAACAGGAAGGCAATTTAAAGGTCAGTGCACAACTGCAATGTTAGAGCACAGTGTAATTTATCACCTTACCAAGCCAACAACGCTCCCCTCATGCTTGACTGTGAAGCAATGGGCTTTGTGACTATCACCCTTCCTTTGTGGTTGCACAGTGGGTGTGAAAGACACCAAACAAAGAATATATGACAAATGGTGGAAAAATTAAACATTCTTTTCTAAAACTTCCCCTCAGAAAATGGGGGTTTTAGTGTGGGGTGGGGTGATACCTACAAACAAAACTTTTTAGGGAGGAAGTCTTCAGTCACTAAATGAGGAAAGATTACAAAACAAGTTCCTGCTTAATATTCCATGCAATTAATTTGCTGAGGGCTGCTGAAACACAGAGAGAGAAAAAGAGATTTGTGTTTTAGCCCTTCATTGCCTTTTTTTAATTGCGCAGGACTTCAAAGATTTCATTCACAAAGTTGTTTCTGCAGCTTTTATACATTGAAGTATCAAGTATTGCCTTCTCTCATTTTAGCGGGGGACCTAAGAAGGATAATGACATCACAACAGACTGAACCCAAAGTGCACCTTTCAGAGTAGAGGGGATGTTTATAGACCATTTAAAATATGTATGATTGTCTGTTTAGGTTAAAACCTTTTTAATTCAAATCCCAAACAGTTGGGAGAAAAGTGCTTTCTCTGAAAGATTCAAAATTCCTTCCCCATCAACAGGGCTTCAGGAAGAGCATACTTCAGTGTATTTCAGTGTATTTTCTGATCCCTCAAGAATACCAGGAAACCAAAACTTTATATTCCTGATATTTATTTATTTATTTATTTATTTGGGGGGGGGGAGGTCATGAAACCACTTTTATCATAAAGAAGCAGTCTAACGGCACTAGTAAAGACAGACCTCTTCTTTGAAGTTCCTTTTTAACACGTTAAAGAATTCTTGGGTCTCTCTCTTTTCCTTAGGGAATATCTTCTTGATAAAGCCAAGGAAGGAAGTGACTCCACCAACAACCATCACGTGTAAAAGTTTAACTGTTCGTTATAATGGCAAATTGTCAAGGGAGAAAAAACTGTTTATTTCTAAACTATTGTGAGAAATTTTACTGTTCAAAAGATTCTAAAGGAGCTGGGTATTCAACTCCCTTAAGTTTTTGAAAAAAGAATAAGGAGTACTTGTGGCACCTTAGAGACTAACAAATTTATTTGGGCATAAGCTTTCATGGGCTAAAACCCAATTCATCAGATGCATGCAATGGAAAATACAGTAGGAAGATATATATACACACACACACACAGAACATGAAAAAATGGGGGTTGCCATACCAACTCTACCGAGACTAATCAATTAAGGTGGGCTATTATCAGCAGGAGAAAAAAAACTTTTTTAGTGATAATCAGGATGGCCCATTTCAAACAGTTGACAAGAAGGTGTGAGTAACAGTAGGGGAAAAATTAGCATGGGGAAATAGTTTTTAGTTTGTGTAATGACCCATCCACTCCCAGTCTTTATTCAAGCCTAATTTAATGGTGTCCAGTTTGCAAATTAATTCCAGTTCTGCAGTTTCTCGTTGGAGTCTGTTTTTGAAGTATTTTTGTTGAAGAACTGCAACTTTTAGGTCTGTAATTGAGAGTCCAGGGAGGTTGAAGTTTTTTTTATTGTTATAATTCTTGACGTCTGATTTGTGTCCATTTATTCTGTTGGGTAGAGACTGTCCGGTTTTGCCAATGTAAAGTTTAAGTTTTTGGGTTTTTCCCCTTAAGCTCCTTTGAAAATTCCACCCGATATGTCTAGTTAAGAAATCCAGCTGAACTGCTATTGTGTTGTAACTAACAGCCCCAGATTACTGATAAAATTGAGCACCATTTCTTGAAAAAAATACTAAAGCCACTGAAACATAAAACCATTCAGTGCCCCTCTGTGCGAACAAGATAGAAATGCAGCAGTTTTGCAAAGCATGTATTTAAACTTTAGTTCACATTCAATGCACTAAGGTCACTTGTAAATCAAGCTCCTCTGAAAATGTCAAAAAGCCACGAGGATTGTTCTTAAATTGCAGTGGTTGAAGCATTTTTGCAGAATGTGAGGACTCTATCTGCAAAACATGCCTTGTACCTAACAATAGTAAGTTAGAGCCCCACGCAGTCACTCTAGTGGAAAAAGACTATATTTAGTGCAACAAACTCCTCATCAACAGAAAAGGTCAAGACACTATCCTTAAAGATGCACAGAAGTGATCAACAAGAGAGGTTGTTTTTTAACTCAAGTTAATTGCCAGCTAACACGTTAGTACACGTAGTCTGGACACTCCACGTAAGTGTGTGGTTTACTCAAACTAAGCCCTAGGATAAACCAGATGTGTTTGTATCCTGGAACAGATGTTTGTGGAGCATCCCATTTAGCATGTAAACTCAGGTAAACCAATACAATTGAACTGGCAGTTAAGTAAAAAAAAAAAAAAAAAACTAGTGTAGACATACCCTACTCATGTTCGTAGTATATTTAATCGCAAATATGTTGCATTGACAGTGGCTGTTCTAAAAATCCAATCAGTTGACACATTTAGTGTCCAAATCTTCCAAACAAGTAAAAGTTTTGTGGTGGGAAAAATGGTTGGTGTGTCTCTTTTTCATCCCTGCTTCACAACTCTTCTACAGAGAGTGAAGTAATGGCAGAATCACTAAATTAATTTAAGGGTATGTGTAATTTCCAGCTGATGTAGGCATACCCACGCTACTTTGATTGAGCTAGTACACTAAATATAGCAGTGTATTGTGGCTGTGTGGGCACCAGGATGGTCTAGCTCCCCAGAGTACATTCCTGTCTGAAACCATAGGAACTTACTCATACAGAGCTGGTTGAGAAGGAACTACATCAGCAATTGGTCTGGAACTGTCCTATATACTCTCAGTACATGGCAAGAGGATAGCTGGAGCACATGAGTGGACCATGTGGGCAGTGCTGACAAGAAGTGAGAGGAGGCATAGCTCAGTGGTTTGAGCATTAGCCTACTAGACCTAGGGTTGTGAGCTCAATCCTTGGGGGGGCCACTTAGGGATCTGAGGCAAAATCAGTACTTGGTCCTGCTAGTAAAGGCAGGGGGCTGGACTCAATGACCTTTCAAGGTCCCTTCCGGCTCTATGAGCTAGGTATATCTCCATATATTTTTAAAGGCACAGGGGGCTTATGCACATTTGAAATGGAATGCCCATAAAGACTGTCACTTGAACTGACAATGGGTGTCCCAGTGGTTAGTCTCCCCTCAGCCTCAGGTAGACTTCCCAGGCACCTTTTCCATGCTCCTGGTTGCATGCACACACACACACACCCCAACAGGCTTTGCATCAGGTATGTAGGCATGAAAGAGGCAGGCACCAGTGGAATAATAGAGACCATAATGTCTCACAGGTGAGGGATGGGAGATTAGTATGAGTGTGAGATAGTAGGCTGGGCATCAGTGAACACATTTATCCGTGTGGGTGGGTGTGAATAGAGTGGGCAGCAACATGAGTGAGAATCTGAGAGGGAGAGGGAGATGGGGGCAAGTGTGGGTGTGCACTAGAATGTGAGTGGGGGAAAATGAGAGAGGTGTACATTGGGCAACAAGGGGATAGAGATTAAAAAAAGAAGAGGGGGAAAATATTGAGGCAAGCACATGAGAAAAAACAAAGGGAAGGAAGGAAGAAGGAAACTGAAAAGAAAGTGGAAGCAGGAAGAGAAAGAAAAGTTATATTAGGGAACAAAATGAGATACCATATACAACAGAGGAGAGAAAAAATTGGAATGAAGGAGGAGAAGCAAGAGAGACAGAACAACTTAATTTTATAAAATACTTTTCACTGCCAAAATGCTACAATAACAAAAAGACAAATGTTTGATTTACACATAAACAGTCTCTTGAGTGGCCCATAAAATTTTGGCTGCCACCTCTTTCAGATTCTCAGATCCTGTGTAGAATCACTCTCTGAATAGCATACACAAATGGTTCTGAGACCCTAAGGGAGTCATAGCAAGCCATACAGAAGATACTGCCTGGACTACATCTGCATCTCCATCAAGCCTGGAGAGAAAGGGACAAAAGGAGGGATAGTTGGGGCTTGTGAAGAGGAGCGAGAGCAATGTCTTAGAGGGGAGGCAAAGTCACTATGTCCAGATCTGGTCAAAATAAATTTCATAGGCTACTTTGTATCTGCCAGTCCAGCCCTGGAGGAGGCAAAGTCAATTGATGTATCAGCTATGACATAACTGTATTTTCCCCAAAGGTGTTCTGTTGTGGTTCTTCTACTGTTTGTTTTCTTTGAAAATTTTTGCAGCACCCCAAAAAATCTGTTGACATTTTCTTCTACTGAATACTTAAAGCCACAATTGATTTCTTCATGGGACTTGGCTTCATGCCATTCCTGTTCCCTTGCACCTACTAGGAGAAAACATGGAAGAAAGGACTCCAATGAACAAGACTATATTAAAAGTTATGAGGACAACAATGTTCTACACATGCTTCAGCTATAAAAAGCTCTGGGTAATATACAAGAATGTCTCTTTCAGGACTGAATTAATGAGCTTGTTCATTATAATCAAGTGACAGAACTTCTCTAAGAAACTCGGAGCACTGATTCTAACCCCATCACTGACCTCAGTTTAAATTAATAACTGATTGACAATTTGTCTGCTCTCGTTTAAGATGATTCATGATGACATCTAGTGGTGCATTTGTGTAACAAAAGTGAAAGCCACAGTGTAATTTTACTTGATCACATTACCTGCCAACTAGGGAAGATTTAGTGCACCTATCACTCCTGGTAAAGGATCAAAACTCAAACTGAGTCCTGTGAAAGGACATGGAAAGGCTACATTATGGGTATCAGACAGTCTAGAAAGAAGGGACGAGGGTTAAGATGAGCACTCTGCAAGAAACAATTTTAAAATATTATGTAATAAACTTTAGTGAAATAGCACTACATGCAATCTGTCAGCAATAACGTTTCTCTCAGACAAAGCAAATGAGCATGGGCGGTGCCAAGATGAAGTTTATAAGTAAGATAATCAGTGGTTGGGATGGGGAGGTGGAAGAGTTGTGCAACACATAAGTCTACACAAACTGGGAATTTCCCCGTTTTGGAGAATCCTTGGCTGAGCAGATAATGGCCTCTTTGTACTTAGCTGAGGTCAGGATCTGGCTGGGATCAACAGTTCAAAGAACCTGTAGTAAAGTTAAGCTGCACAATGTACTGCACAGTATAACAATTCTGGCTGCACAATATTCTATGCTATGGCATCTACCTGGCAGAGCCGCCCAGAGGATTCAGGGGGCCTGGGCAAAGCAATTTTGGGGGCCACTTCCATAAAAAAAAGTTGCAATACTATAGAATACTGTTTCAAAGTAGCAGCCGTGTTAGTCTGTATCCGCAAAAAGAACAGGAGTACTTGTGGCACCTTAGAGACTAACAAATTTATTAGAGCATAAGCTTTCATGGGCTACTGCCCACTTCTTCTGTTAGTCTCAAGGGTGCCACAGGACCCTCTGTTGCTTTTTACAGATTCAGACTAACACGGCTACCCCTCTGATACAAGTACTCCTGTTCTTTTTGCGCATACAGACTAACACGGCTGCTACTCTGAAACAGGGAAGTGGAGACTAC